>NW_013674071.1:13008-15817 GCF_000517525.1 Limulus polyphemus
TATATATATATATATATATTTATATATTTTTTTTTTAATGAATGGCTGCTGTTAATCCTAAGAGGAACTGAGATATATTTTGAAAATATATAGTTTGTATTTTATTATAAAATACTTGGATTTTCCCATAAGCACTGTGCTCATAAAGAGAATGGAAACAACTAAGAAAAAATTTGAAATTCTCTTTTTACAACATTATCAGAAAAACACATCTTCTGATAAATAGGTTTCTGTGCAAGATAGACTAAACAGTGGCAATGTGAATTTACTGTTCTCTTTACTAAAGGCTAATGCTCATCTGGTAGAGGTAAAGCTTATGATAACAAAATTACCAATGTTCAAGTTATTGTGACATTATTTATGTTCCACTACACTCACATGCTGAAATGTTTGAGAATAGATTTTATCCAAAAAGATGATGTTCTTATTACTTGTTTCTATTGATCATGTTGACCTTTGGTAACAAGTCAACGCTTATACTAACGGTCTTTTGAAACCTTGTTGTGTTATAATTGATTTATACGTTTCGTATAACAAATCAATTGAAATATCAATTAGCTCACCTATAATATATTTATCTATGTAGAAGTCATGTGTACTGAGTTTCCAACATAGAGTGGACACTGTCTGTAATATAACTTGTGTTACACTCTTTTAGTGACACTTAGAACCAATAACTTAGATAGTTCTAAGGTGAAGCATTGCTGCTATCTTATGACGTGAGTTACTAATAGTTTGGTCTTTTGGAAATCATCAAGTAATTTTTTAAGAACAAGAATAGGTTATAACATATTAACAATGTAATGGCTGGAGATGGCTTGAATGGGTAATGAAGAAAAACTTTAATATAAGTTTAACATAACAGCAAATGTACAACGTTTTGACAAGGTTTTGTACCTGATGATGACAGGTCTTCCCTCTGGTTAGAAGTTCAAAAGAAAAAAACCGTTTGGCAGAGGTTGCTGCTAAAATTGTTACCTTCCCTATAGTTAACAATTCATCAAAAAAAAGTATGTTGTGGAAGCTGTCAGCAAACTGCCTTCCCTCTAGTAAGCAGCTAAAAATTAATGACAGTGAGAGATAGTCTTAGTAGCTCTGCCATGACAAATACAGGGTGATTAATTTTGATTAGTTGATTATTTTCATGCCAGACAATTTAATTATAATTTTGATTAATAGATTGTTGGAGTAACTGAAAACTGTAATAATTTGAAACACTAATTTTGGTTAGTTCATTATTTTCATGACTGTCAATATAATCAGAATTTCAATTAATCAGTTGGTGGAGTGATTGAAAACAATAATAACTGGAAACACTAATTTTCATCAATAGATAATCTTGCGTGATAATAATCAATGTAATCGCTCACCACAAGTAATCAATTAAATCACCTAGCTCTAGCTTAGACACTCCACAAAATACCAGGCAACAGTTGTGACTTCTGCAGTTAACCTATGTTGGATTTGTTACGCATAATCAGTGAATTTGAAGTTGGGTTTTATTATTAAAGTTATATTTTTATAAACAGAACAATAAAAATTTATGACTTATTTCTAAACAAATCAGTTACATAACTATTTATGCTATCATATAATTACCTACTGTACGTAATCATTAAAGCTTCTTAAGTGGATTTAACAACAATTTCAGCATGAGGTGATTTACATTAAGTGTAATAATGTAACCAGAGTAAAAGATCATTTTAGTATGAGTATCCACAAATGTTTTAGAAGTGTTAGTAATTTTCTCTCCAATGTCAGTGGAAAGTATGAAGAAGAAAGAAAACATCCAACTTGTAGTAACTACATGTCTGTAAAAATTGATTCAGGCCAGAAACTTCACTTAGCATTTTTTCCAGAAATTGTGTTTTAATAAATATTAACTGAAAGTTAAATTTAAAAAAGGTTGAAAAGCCATATTCACCATAATAAAATGTGATTTTTGTACATGTATAGTGGTCAGAATCTGATATTCATAAAATTATGAGCAAGTTCTCCACACATTAGGTTTTCTTGTACATAGGGATAATTTATCTGCCTCACCATAATTTAAAATTATTGAATTAGGGAGATTGAAAAAATATTTTTCAACTAAACTCCTACTCCCAGGCCTAATAATACTGGTGGAGAGGGGGCTACTTTTGTTTGGCCTCTGACTATGCAATATGATGAAGTAATTTGATTCTATTGGTCATGTATTTTTAACACAGGGATGTTGGCCTCCTGTGTCTATTAATGTGGGGTGAACATGCGAGTCTCCTGTAATGACAAGTGATATAATAATATGCTGTAGGAGGTAGGAAGAAAATGAACTAAATAAACATTTTGTAAATTTATGCATAAATATTTTTTACTTGATTGTGCTGTTTTGTTTTGAAGATAAAACAGACATTCTATTTACTGTGTATATTTACTTTTAAGGATTACAAAAATGAAATGCAACTAAAATGATGGCGTTCATACTTTAACCCTCTCACCCTGCATGCCACAATATTTTAAAAAGTTACATTAAATTTCAAAATTTAATTAAACTACTTTATTATCATTGTATATGATTATACTTTCCATCAAAACATAGTTAAGAAATCAAATTTTGTTATTATGTAAGCTTGAAGATCACAATTTTATAAGGAAATATTTTAAAAAACCCTTAATTTCTCTAAGTATGAGGATTTAATAAAGTATGTGTATCTTCACAAAATTTAGCAGACTTGTAGTAGATATTACATATCTTTTATACACAAAAAATCAGATTTTTTAATGAAGTGTTTTTGCTGAAGATTTGTCTGTGAATATATATATATATATA
>NW_013674071.1:16043-16845 GCF_000517525.1 Limulus polyphemus
CACCAAAAAAAAATCAAAATCAAACTAAATTATCCTTTTTTTCTTTCTAGAATGACTTCAAATTGTAACCTGAAACTACTCGTAACAGTATACATCTATTTGTACTTAAAGTTATTCTTTATTGCCCTTTGAATCATGTCTAACTACTATTCATGCTATTATAAGTTGTAAATCACTTTATGGACATGCAACTCACATTGCGATACCGATTTAAAATTTTTTTAATTATATTATTATTAATATTATTACCTAATCTAGCCTTAATTAACTTAAAAAGTTTCATATTTTGACATTTTAGTTACTTTCATGATGAGAAATAAAGATCACACATGAAAAACAAGAAATAAAGTACTTACCTGGGTCTTTTTTTTTTCTTTCAACTGTTGTTGACACTTAACCGTACTTTTTTATATTAATGGTAGTACTGCTCTATAAATAACGTTTTATTTAATTAAATAATGCACCAAAGATCACAGAATAATAACATGCAGAAAGCGCACAATATTCCATAACTATCACAGTTTTTCTGGTTTTCTAACTATGCAACAAGAGCAGTTAAAAATTCAAATAAGCTTGTCGATGTATTTCCTGTGGGAATAAAGCTTTAACTGAAAGCACAATTGATAATTCTTTGTACATAAAACAACGTAATATAATACATCATTTGATAGAGTAAAATATTGACTTTCTATTGTTTATAAATAATATAGTATCAAATGTCGGAGAAAACTATTGGCAAGTTGTGAAAGAGAGGATGTACAGGTGGACGTGGCAAGGGGGGGGTGGTCTGATTTTCTTTTTG
>NW_013674071.1:16991-29818 GCF_000517525.1 Limulus polyphemus
CTGATTTTGTATTTGATGGCTCTGTAACAAAATGAGATTGAAGGCTATGAAAATTATGCTTTGCCTGAGTGATGACAACATTATAATGAGTAGTTTACGTTAAATATTGTACTTCTTGGATGGTTGGTAAATAAATTGGAGAAGAGGGGATGCTTAAAGAGAAAATGTCACACTTCTCACACTAGGGGAAATTTTGGATCTTTTTTAATATTGCCTTATAAAATTTAAAACTTGTATACTACTAAGATATGGATTGTTAACTATGTTTTATGTAATATTTATTGGTATACCATGAAAAGAAAGTTGTTTGATTAAAATTTGAATGTAACTCGCTAAAACTTTGTGACATGCACAAAAAAGATGCCCATGGAGAGAGGGTTAAAGGGCAATAAAACAAAGTTAAGTAAAAACAACTGTAAGCTGTAATGAGCTTTAAACTATTTAGATTAAATGCAGTCATTTCAGAAAGAAAAAAAGGGTCATTTAGATTTATTTCATCCTTTATTTATTTTTTTGTGGAGGTTACGAGGTCAGTCCAATTGACCAACTGCATATAGAGTTAGGGTAGAGAAAATAAAAGATAAAAAAAATGATATTTATTCTGGAGGTTTTAGAAAATATACAAATTAAATTTGACAATTTTCAGATGAAGAAAAATATTTTTAATCGTAACATGAAGATCACTTTGCACTCAGAGCAGTAAACAATTCAACTTCATAGTATGGAAATTCTGATGGTTGCTTCGAATTGATTGAGTCTGTAGCAAGAGAGTCAAATGATTACACAATTGAAAATCATTTAGTTATGATTACTTTAAATATATTGTAAACTGAAACTACACTGGAATTACTACAGGAACTATTAATATGTGGTAATAACAAGCTTTACAACATTTGTTTTATGTTAAACATATTTCCTATAGATCCTATGTTTTTGCTGAGATTAGCTGAGAGATTTTGCTACTATTACTTGTGTGTGTTCATTGAATACAAAAAAAATCCCCTTTTGAACCTCAACTGTATTTTGATGTTCACAGAAAATTAAACTTATTGCTGCAAAACTGCCATATGTGGTGTTAGTCTTATAGTTATAACCTCTTTTTTAATTTTTGCTAATGTGTTTCTTCAGTCTAACACGAACCTTACTATAGACCATGTACTGGATGTTTACTGACTTATGACTTACTTAACCTACATGTGTAACCTAATGATGTGTTATTGATTCCAGAAACAAATCCCCTATAAAGATATACTAATATAACAACTACTGTAGTAGTGATAATATTGAAATAATATCTATCTTTCCTTCTATTTTCTAAACAGGTATATCTCTTTTGTGCTTCAAGTTCAGTTTATCTCTGTTTAAGCCTGTGGTTTCTCAGTGCCCATTGGCTATTTATTTCATCTCCTACTTGTATTATGATATACAGCATCATCTTATTTAACTGGTCATACTCTTATAGATCCCAGTCTGTTCATCACATCATTGGTAGAAATGCTTGAGAAAAGCATAGAAACAGGAAATTATTTGAAACCCACATGGGAGCTTTTTTTTTCATTTTTTAACGTTCAATAGGAAAACAGTCTTGTGTAACTTTCAAGAAATTCATTATTATTAACTTCTCCAATATTTCTAATAGTGTGGATGAACTTTCATTCACCAATTTAGGCTTCCTCGTAGCTGTAAAATTGAATTTCTTCATCATGTGCCTTTTTAATCAGACTGAGGTTTCACTTTTCGGTAAGTATCGTGGAAAGTTACTCACAGCATTGTTTCTGGAATTTCTATGGTCATATTTCCTGATAAGATGCTTTATCCTTACATTTCCTCTTATGCTAGCGTTTGGATTTGTGTGGAGATAAGAACAATTTAAAGAGTTCCCATGAAGTATGAGTGACATCAAAAGATAGAACAGAAGTAAAACATAAGGCAGTACTTTGTCGCGAAAGAATACAAACATTAAAGTTACAGAGCATACTTGTGGTCGTAGTTTTTTAATGCCAATATGATAACATACTTCATCAAACTTAAAAAATATTGCTTTTCTTATTTCTTTTGGAACAAGTAATGGTGATGAATAATTAATGATGGAATGTTTTATAATAACTTCATTTAAGTAAATAATGTACATAGGAACTACAGTAAAACATTTAAACAAAAACATTAACGAGCAAATGTGTGAATATAGGAAATTAGTACATAGTTTATTGCTTATGTCTTAAACACATGTATCAAATGTATTGCATTTAACTTCTGTTTAAGTAATGAGTAACTATGTTTGACATTTTTCTGTGGTGTTTTAGTGTCATGTATGTTCAGGAGAGTTTGGATGGGGAAGCACATGTGTTCCTGGATCCAAATAAGCTTTCTGAAGATGGAACAACTGCTTTAAGTTTTAGCTCTTTCTCTGAAAATGGGGAACTACTTGCATATGGACTAAGTGAAAAAGGATCAGACTGGGTTAAAATAAAGGTGAGACGTCGAGTAACAAAGTAACATTTTTGGAAAGTGTGGAATTTGACGTACTTGTTTTGATGTCTTGAAAAGCATGGAATCACTCCAATTTTAATGCATAGCATGAAAATAACAAACTTTGTTGTGTATTTTTTGTTGTTGTTGTTTATTTAGTAAATACAGTTCTTGCCTTTTAAAACTCGGGTCTCTGAAGCTACTATCGTAATGGTGTTTTAATGAACCTTGTTATAATGAAAATCCATTATTTATGTGAACATTATGTGTACACAATAACAAAACAGGTAAGTCTGATTATAATAAAGTATATATATGCTCTAAAAGTCTATTGCAACAAATACTTCATGATTTTTTTGTGGGTAGTGCTTCTTTTTTCTTTTGCTTTGCAATTTACAGAAGCAGTCTCTACTGAGTCTTTCTTCACTATCATCACAGTTAAACTAAATGATACTGATAGTGTATACCATGTCCCTCCCCCTGATGGCTTATAATAATTTGATCCTGCCAACATTTCATGTAAGTATGTGAGATAAGAGTGGTTAATTAATTATAAGAAACGTGGATAATTGCATTAATTTAGTACAATGTTCTCAGATTGATCCTCTCAGCATGGGTGGGTCAAAGTGCATGTGTCAACAACAAACTTAATCAAACCACTTTGTTATTAATTTATGTCAGTAGACTTGGCATGGAAATGTAGTTTATAGCCGAAGTCTTAATATAAGTTTTAATTTCTTAATTTTAGAAGGAAATATTTAAATAAATGCTCAGTCTCCACATTCTGTATCACATGACACTTCTTCGCTCTGAACTGCCCCTTTCTACATTTCTTGTTACTCCTATATGACCTTTTAACTTTCTGTGGAATTTCTCACTTATGCTATACATATCCTTAAGCTAAACTGCCAATTTGTAGCAAGAAAGTTTAGCTTTACAGAGATGTAAGCAATGAAGTGAAGACCACATTTCACGGCTCCCTCAAAGCTTCCTGAAATGATTCAGTGTTGAAAGTAGCAGGAGAGCAGCTGATTGAACCTTTGTACTCTCCTAAGCAATTGATTTTAAAATTTAAATGGTAGGTGATAAAGCAGAATTTTGGATGTTGTTCTCTTTTAAATAAATATATTTAATTATTAAATTCTTAATGATTTTTATTAGTATCTTTGATTAAATGTTATAGTATTATTTTCATATTAGTATAACCGTCAACTTGAACTTAATATTTAAAGTATAATGATTTATTCCAATGAAAATTTATAAAAAATAACAACATAATACTTGGAACCTTTTAGGGTTTTATTGCTTTTATTGATAATACATGTGTTAAATAAGTTGTTAGTAAATTGTGGCATACATGTTCAGTTTAGTACAAACACAGACTGTTCATTTCAATTGTAAAAATCAGAAAAGCCTTCATTATTACTTTCTGAAGTCAGTGAGCTGTCTGGATATTCAGACTTGGAATCAGATTGAGTAAAACTCTTCAACTTTCTTTATGGTTAACTAGGAAGTGATCTGGCATCTGGTGGTTGATTTGTTGGTGCAGTGGTGACTTCCAGCTTTTGCTTCTTCCATGTAAGAGTACATTGCATTCATATTGAGCTCCTTTCTCCACTTTTCATTGAACACATGGTGTTTGGCTCTTATGATGAGTAGGTTTTTCCATTATTCCATGATTCATCATGAGATGATGGTTTACCAGCATTCCTGTAAGGTAGCTGAAACATGACACATTGCTAACACCTTCACACATCATCAGTTCAATGAGCATGCAGAGGTTTATAAACTCTTTCTTTGGATATTAAAGTATACTCTTCCATATGCCCCTTGTCTTGCTGTCCTGTTACAGATGTATAACAGTAAGTTGGAAATCTTTCTACTCGCACCTGATGCAGCTCAGTTTAAACACAGCACTTTCCCAACTCATGGTTACAATGGTCTGCCAGAGCACATATCATTCACAAATTCCTGTTGACATCAGTTGCACAACTCTGCCAGTTGGCTGGATCAACTCACTGTGTGTCCAAATATTGGTTCTTTGAAGGACTCAAAATGGCTGTTAGGACATTTAATAATGCCTGGGACAACAGCATTCCCTCATTTGTTGCACTGTTGTTTAAATATTATCCTTGTTCCTGTTTGTGATTTGGTCATATGTTAGCATGACACTTTCCCTATTCCCTGCACAAGAATGATCAACATCTGGTTTTAGTGTAGTCGCGACATGACTATCTTTAAGTCAGTCTTGATAATTTCTAGTATAGGCTCCACTTCATATGGGGGTAGATTGGTCTTCTGCAATTTTAATGATGAGTCAGCAATGGCATCCGGAAGCAACTTTAGCAAACAGGTCATTGCTAGGTAAGTAGCATTTTGGAGCTTTTTCAGAATTTCGTTAACTTTGGCATTGATTGACTTGTGTTTGTTTCTCTCCTTAGAATTTTTAGTTGCAAAGATTAGTAGTATTCAATTGTGTATTTAGCATGGACAGGCCTTTCCTGCAATGGTCTAGGAAGCTAGTGCTATTTACTTTGGGGAATTTATAGATGTGTACCCCAAGCACCTCTGCTGTTGTTTTGAAGTGACTTTGGAAACTTCTTGAATGTATCATAACAGAAAATCATTACCATATGAACTTTGATATCTTCAAATCTTTTTATTTCTAGATGCTATACTTTATAGTCAATTCCAATCTGTGTGAAATAGAGAGAATTTTTAGATTCCAGGGCCTTTTATCAAAACAGGTCCAAACAAAAATACTCCAGGCGACACATTATAATGTGGGATATAAAATGTGCCCCGGGGTTTTGGAGGTGACTGCAGAAGTTGGACCCACATTGCTGTGGGGATACACTGTCCACCAGTCTAAACCATTGTTTGCCAGTCTCACATAGTGAAGAAAAACTTGTCAAAGAATAATCAAACAAAATCATCAACAAAATATAAGTTAGAAGAGCAAGATGTCGGTACTCAAGTCTACAATGTTCCACATCTATATCATTCTTCATTGTCTACGGACAGTTGTGGAAAGGTGACTGCTCTCCAAAGTAATAGAAGAAAAGAAAAACGAAAATAAGGTTCAACCACTGGGGGTTAGTGAAATAAACTTACCTGCTGATGTTGGCATTCCAGCTCCTACTATAGTAGTAAAGTTCTAAATTATTAAGATAATTAGTAGTACAGTAGACAAATTATACTAGTATAAAAGCCCACTCAAGTTATCTAAACTAGTGTAAATCTTAACCCCCACCCATTAAGTTTAGTTGTATATTCCACTGTAAATACCAATTTTCAAACTTTACATGAGCCTTTATATGCAATAAGGTGTTCATCCACATAAAAATAGTACCAAGTTGTTTAAATCACTTTAATAAAAGCAAAAAATACTTGTCACAAACTTCAAGCAAATGCTGCTTAATTTTTACTTCTTTATATTTATTTAATACATTTTTATATTTATCACAAAATATATTAATAACCTTATTTAATATTTCTTTATAAAATCCATTAAATACTAATTCTTGGATCAATATTTCAACATTAATAATGAAATATGGTAATGTATTACAAATTTGACAAAATCTGAGTAATTGTGAAGTTATAATACTTATAGCAGAAGAGTATGGCATATTACTATTAAAACAAGGTAGGCTGTATATTGAAAAACAATTTTTTAATAGAATTAATTAAATGAGACATCAACATTTTTTTTACTTGCATAATAATTTATTTCTAAAGTTTAAAAAATATATGTTAAAAATATTGAAAATCAAAATGCAGTGGATAAATTAAAAATGGGTGAATCAGCTTTGGTGTAACATGTGGTGAATTCTACACATGTTATTGACTGGGATAATGTAAAAATACTTAAACAGGCAATGGAAAAAGATTAACTAACTATAAGAGAATCGTTAGAAATTGTTAAAAACAAAATGAATATAAGTAGAGATTTAGGCCTAGGAGCCATGGAAGTACATTTTTGGAAATCTTTGTTGTAAATGGTGTCACTGTAAAACATGTTAATTATATGCATACAGTAGGTTTATAAGAAACTTCATCTGTACTTCATGGTTTATTCTCCTCAAGATGGTGCAATTAATTCCACCAAAACATGTAGAGTTTTTAAAGTTTTGTCTCATTAATGTCTCATTTTATTAATTTTAGATAAAATTTTTTGCACAAGAACTGTTTTACGTATTGAGAAAATATTTTCGTTTATGAAAAACCTTCAGATTGATGTCATTACCAATTATCTTAATTTCTATATCTAAATAATGTGTTTCTACATTCAGAATTGAAGTATTTTCAGTTTCTAATTCTACCTGATAAATAGTGTTGAGAAAATTATTTATCTCAGGATTATTTATACCAATTAAATCATCTATATATGTATAAGTTAAAATTTCCTGATTTATGAAATTTTCAATAAACCTGTTCTCGTAAAAATAAAAGACATAAATTTGCTATACAAGTAGAATAGTTAGCTCCCACTGGAACTCCTATTACTTGTTTAAACACCTGGTTATTGAAAAAAAAATATTATTATATATACAAAACTTGTGTATCTTTTATATTTTTGGAGGTAAATTTGCTTTCTTCCAGTATGATGAAAGAATGAGAGCATTGTTCTGTTAATGAATTTATAATGGAAATTAAATCTTTCAATGGAATTGTGGTATACAAAGAGGTTACAATCAAATGTTTAGATAATTTTCACTTGTTTTTTCAAAATATTGTATTTTTTTTGTTCTGTTTTCGAAAATAGTAATTTTGACTTCAGCAAATGAATGTTTCTTAAAATGGTTTATTTCAATAGAATGAGGAAAACCCTTATTACTTTGAGATCTGTTTATCTATTAACTTGTAGTCTTAAGTATGTAGGGCAAACAACTAACTAATTCATTAACGGAATGAGAAGAATACTTCATTTTGAAAGAAAAACTCTTTAACCTTCTGGATAAAACTAGGATTTACAAAACAAAAGTGCTGAATCTAAATAAACATATCTGTATTAGATATCTATTTCAGATAAATATTTGTAATGTTAAACAAAATGAAAATAGGGATAAAGGTAAAAATAGAAAAAAATGGATTAACTTTGAGAATATCTGTAAAAATTTAGATTCTGCTTTTCATAGATCTATGAATATTTAAAAATTTATAATAAAATAATTATTTGAATAAAATGATACAAAACCTAAAAATTTGTCAATTATATGTTAAATTTTGAATTTAAACATATTCATATTAAAAAGTTAATTGTAGATCTATCAAATTTTGATTAAAATGGAATCAAATTCAAATGAATATTTCACTAAAGTACAAATAAAAATATTATGTGGTAATAGATTTCAAACAAGGTATACAATGATTTATATCTACCTTATTTAATTCATAAACGTGTTCAAGAAATGTTTCCCATCAAGTCATTACAACCTATAGTTAGTTTTGATACAATAAAACTATAGGACCTCTTCTCTTTAACTACAAAGAATTGATTCAGGAACTAAATCTGAGAGAAATTGATAATTTACCTTGCAACTGTACCAATAGTGATTTTATTGACTTTCATAATCATATTGTGACAGACAATTTAGAGGTTATAAAAGATAAGGACTTAAAATTAAATGATTTTAGAAAACGATACTAGATTTAGAAAATTAAAAAAAAATGAAAAATAAGTGAAATCTTAAATTTAGAAAAAAATATTTGACTACATTATCAAAATCAGTAAAAAAATCTCATTATCCTCTGTTTGTTTTAGGAATTGAAACTATTTTTATTAATTCCAAAAAACAACTAAAAACTTTAAACTTAACTAAATAGAAGATGGTATTTTTTCAAAGTCTTTAAAAATGAAATAAAGGAAGTTGAAGAACAATTTATTATTACCCCTGTTGATAAAGTTGGTTGTTATTTGTAAAACATTATATGCAGAAATGTTAATTAATGAAATCAGTACAACAAACATGTTTACATAAAGCAATAAGTAAAAAATACAATTATTACTACCTTAAAGAAAGCCATTAAAAATGGAATATAAATATTGATTCTATGTATTTTAACTTGCCATTTTTATGTGCAATTCTGAAATTGGATAAAACTCGTGTTAAGTTCAGTTACTGTCATCAAATGGTTTGGACCACTGTTCTTGGATCATTCAAAATAATATTCCAACTTTGGCATGTTTAACAAACTTAAATTTGTTAAAAACAGCAAATTCTGTTATTACTAATGGTTTTACTACATCATATACTAAAATAGATATGAAAAATGTAATTGGGGTATTTAATGATATACTTGATGGTTTTGTAGATACAGAAATAATTATTCCAAAATTTAAATTCCATGTAAAAATATACTTAATCTGTATATCTATAACACTTGTGTTACTTTGATGAACAAGTGTATAAGCAAACAGTGGGTATTCTGATGGATGCTAATTTCTCTTCAAACATGGCCAACTTGTATCTGTTCTTCTATGAAAATTCATTTTTGAAACAGGTATTAAACCCTAATTTATATATTTATATAAAGTATGTTTGGAAATACATTTTCAGATAAGAAAAATTATGACATTTATGACTTAATTATGACAACAAGGACTAGTAATGGAAATACTTTTCATTTGTAGTCATTCTGTAATGTTTTTTACTTGTGTGTGTGTGTGTGTGTGTGTGTGTGTATATGTACATATATATTAGATGTTTAGAGAAAAATCGGTTAGTGACAAGCTTGATAAAGAGCGTTTGCTCAAAATATTGCCAAGTAAATAAATGACTGCCATAGTGATTTATAGGTGATTTTTCTCTAAAAGTCTAGTTTTTTATTTTCTCACCTTTGGATTTCTCTACTTATATATAATGAACTTAATACAAAACAAAAACAGCATTATAATGAGATCAAAATTATTCTTCCATTACCAGCCCTCATTGTCATCATTAAGTCATAATGGAATTACACACAGAATAATGAACATAGGTAATTAAATATAATGATAAACTATATCAATTATAATGATAAGAATTCCTTGTATCATCAGTTGGGTATCCACTGTTAATGATAGTTTGGGCTTCATATATGTAGTAAGAATTTAGATTTTGTCTGAATGCGAGAAGTGTCCATTGTACTTTGTTCTGAGATAGTATTCTTTCTTTGGTGTAGCATGTGAACTTTCAGTTAATTGTTTGTTTTTTTTCTGAGGGTAACTTACTTCCAGGGTATGTTGCAAAACCCAACAAAGTTTTCATATGGTTTGTGAAATGTGTTATGCAACATTTTTTGTCAATATTTAACTATAATTATTGATAATGATGGAAATAGAAATGTGTTTGTGCAGAGTTCTTGGAAATAATGCTTCTTATAAAAATAAGTTTGAAATAAAATGTTTACGAAGGAAGAACAGTTGGTGAATTTATACACTAAATTTGAAATGACAGGATACATACCAGTACTTGGTGCTGATATGCATCTTCTCCATTTAGGTCCACACTTCACATGGTACACACGTGTATTTCTTCAGCAGAACTCCAGAATGTTTCATTAATATTACTTTATTGTGACTTTTATAAAGCACTTGGTAAGCAGTATGGAAAAACATTATTAGTTTCTTAACTACGAAAGTGTCTCGTTTGTGGTGAATAATTTAATTTCTAATGTGTAACTGTGCAATTGGCTCTAATGAGCAAGTTACAAAATGATCAACTGATAAATAAGATTTGTGTAGGGTTGTTCATTAATTACCTTTGCATATTGCACACTGGCATCACCAAATAAAATATTTTAAACATTTCAAAGTAGAGCCAAGAAATGGATCTTGTCACTTTAGCATCAATGCTAATATTTGTGATAGAATATTAAGTGCTATCTTTAAACAACATTTCTTAATGTTTATAACATCTCATAATGATAAACAACATGCTGAAAATTGAAGTTGTTTAACATTAAAATGTGGAAGAAAAGTAGAAAAAACTGCCTTAAAACTGAGCAAAATTGCACAAGTGGGCTTACATAGAATTTGGTACATATGGGAGGAAAAAAAGCATGTGGTAATAAATAAATAAATTTCTGCAAATTCACAGGCATAGCACATTATATTCACATGATGTTGGAGTCTTACCATGTCATTACAATCCATATTGCCATGTCCAGACATGATCTCTCATGTCTATACATTCTGACAATAATTCTTCAATGTATTTTTCATTGCAAAAGGCTCTGTTATAAGGTTATTATATTCAAAAGCACTCCACCTTGGTTATTTCCATAATTCGTCTAATGTACAAGGACGATGGTTTCTAACTCCATATTTCCACAATGTGATCACATAAAAATCCATCTGCACTGCTTCCAAGGGCTTCACTACTATGTCTTCACATGGAATAAATATCCATTTCATACTCCAACTCTTTGTTTGCAATGGTTGAATGGATATGTCATATACAGTGATTTGTACTGCCTTTCCTGATGGAAATTCTTTCTTGATTATGTTGAATGTTATTGTTTGGGAGATGTGAACAGCTTTTGCTATTAATTTTTGTGTTTGTGGATTGTAACGTATCACAAGACACTGGACAATGATTACTACAGATGTGATATGATTTGTTGCAAATCTCTTTTTGGCTGATCCTGGTGCCCCAAGTTTATTCATATTATTTTGTTTTCCAATGCCATTAAGTACAAAGGATATTCCTATCTCAGAAATTCTAAGTCCCTGATCTGAGCTTGTATAAGTTCTGAGTTTAGGAAAATATTGTGTCAAAAACAGTTGTTGCATACACTTTCCAAAAACAATCGGTGTTTAGTGGCATGTATCAAAATTTAGTTTTGATACATTACCATTCACAGCTGCTTTATATTAGCTGTGGTTATCACATGACCATATTTACATATTCAAAATCACTTTAATGTACTCAACTTTGTATATCCTGTTATGTACTCAACTCTGTATATCCTGTTATGTACTCAACTCTGTATATCCTGTTATGTACTCAACTCTGTATATCCTGTTATGTACTCAACTCTGTATATTCTGTTATGGTTACATAGTATGGGAAATAATTTCTCTAGCAAATAAATAGATATATATACACAATTTTTCAAATAAACTGTATTACATCAAAAGCGTAGAAGCAATCACTCAGCAATGTATAACTCTGATGAAATTATAATATAACCTACAATTTATTTATTGTACATGTAGATGTATGCACCAACAAGCATGTGAATGCACCAACAAAGTTCTAATATAACAATATAAAATTATACCATTTGTACAAAAATACAAAAGGTATTATTTTAAAGTGAAAATGTCTGCAGTTATAGCTCCCAAAAGTATTGGGGATATTCCGTCTATCACACATAATCAAAACAACAGATGCAGAGCTAGCCAGCACGTAACCAAAAAAATTGGGATTAGTATCTGGGTGCTAGAACCCACAATGTCCCAGATCCCACTATCACTTAACGTTTATATCCGGTTGTGGGTATGATAGTTATCCCCAAAAAACCCATAAAAATAGAAATAAGGTATTAAACCACCCTTGATTTCTATCATAGATTATCCAACCTTCTCCTTAGTACATTTACTCTGATATTAAATTACAAAATGTACAACCTTACTGTACAAGTAATAATATTGACACTTTAAAACTTCAAGATATTAATAACTATTCAATATAGTATAATCAGTAATACTTCAAATAATATTTCAGTTAATGTTTTTATTATTAACTACAAACCCACCTATATAGTTCTTGTATCCCTTCCTCCTTCCTTTCAGACATGACTTTGAAGTATAACTGGGTAAACTGAGCCAGACCCAATTCCCTGAAGTTGATCTTTCTGACCCAGAAATATAGAAAGTATTATAAAGTTAATGCTTGTCTTTATAATAAGATTTTATATGCTAGTGACCTCTCATTAATTTAATATTTCAAGTTAAAAATAATTGTACTCAAGTTGTTTGTAAAGGATTTACTTTCTAATAATTTATGAAATTTATTATAAAATAATTTAAAGACTACTTATTTCATAATTATTATAACCATTCAATAGAAGTTTATCTTTTAATAATTCTATGTTATATACAAAAAAAGTATTTTTATTGCAGACTGTTATGTATCTTTTAATTTGAGAAATAATTATACTTTTTAACAATGTATGTGGCACCACACTATTTGGGGAAGGCAATCCTAGGATAGAAAATTTAAATTTTCTTCTTTTATTAAATATGTCTGACTGCATTTTATTTTCTGACAAGTTAACGTCTAGATCTAAATAGTGTTCTATGCAACTATTGCTATTGCTATGTTCTAATTCGAGTTTAGGATAATTTCCAGATGGTTCAAACTCTG
>NW_013674072.1:0-27520 GCF_000517525.1 Limulus polyphemus
TCTCGTCACGTATATAGTAGTGAATAAACAAGAGTGAAAGCTGATTTCCATGAGAAATGATTCTCGTCACGTATATAGTAGTGAATAAACAAGAGTGAAAGTTGATTTCCATGAGAAATGATTCTTGTCACGTATATAGTAGTGAATAAACAAGAGTGAAAGTTGATTTCCATGAGAAATGATTCTTGTCACGTATATAATAGTGAATAAACAAGAGTGAAAGTTGGTGTCAATGAGAAATGATTCTTGTCACGTATATAATAGTGAATAAACAAGAGTGAAAGTTGATTTCAATGAGAAATGATTCTTGTCACGTATATAGTAGTGAATAAACAAGAGTGAAAGTTGATTTCTATGAGAAATGATTCTTGTCACGTATATAGTAGTGAATAAACAAGAGTGAAAGTTGATTTCTATGAGAAATTATTCTTGTCACGTATATAATAGTGAATAAACAAGAGTGAAAGTTGATTTCTATGAGAAATGATTCTTGTCACGTGTATAATAATGAATAAACTAGATTATATCTAGAGAAATTATTTAGAGAAGCGATTGTTGTCATATATATTGTAATGAGTAAACTAAAAACATTTTCTTGGCCATGACAATCCTGACTAAAAGAATTAATAGTAACTGCCATTTCTGTTCTGCATAATTAAAACGTGATTAGTTTTCTGGAAGCCACACGGGTTTAACAATCTTATAAAAAGATCAGGTATTGCATTCAAGTTATAAACCTCTGCCAGGATTTATACTAGAATAGTGATGCTACAAATTGAGAAAATCTCACAGGTAATTACTTAGAGTGTCAAGTGAAGACCTACTTACAAAATGTATCCGATAATCTTAAGTCCATTCCTTGCTAAGAACCTTCTTGGAGTATTCTAATGTGATAGGAAGTCTGAAGGCCAAATTAGTCTTTCTGAGGATATATGTACCAATGCATTTGACCAAGAATAGGTCGACCCTAACACAACATAAAATTTAGACGTCTTCCAAGAAGCCTGTACCATTGCACGAACAAGGACTTGAAGAGATATGATTCTCCGGGATGTTGAATTTCATGAACTTTCACGAAGGAATGCATCAATGAAGTTACTTAAACTTACCGATGACATTAAGGTCTTGGGTGTTGCTGGTTGTGACGAGAATGCTGCTGCGTTACAAAATGATTTGTATTATGTGGTGAGTTGTGGCTGATGCTTTTAATTATAACAATTTCAGTGTAATATATATATGTGTTATCACAGTTTGAATCAGAAGTATAATTTTGATGGGAATGACCTTAAGCCACCCAAGCAATGTGCTGTTGCTAGTGGCAGGGCAAATAGGATCTTAGGTTACACCTAGACTAGAGAAATATTATATAGAAATCTAAAGAGGTTATAAGTACATCGTATACATAACTGGTTAGGCCACATTTAAAGTATTATGCTCAGTCCTGGGCTCCTTTCCATAGGAAGGACATTGGGTTGTTGGAAAGGGTTCAGAGCAGGGCTTCTAAGATATCTGGTTGTTATACAAGAACAAGTTAACACCTCTTACAAGAACAAGTTAACACTTCTTACTTTACTCTGATTCAGGTGTATAAGATTGTTAAGTGAATTGATAGTGTTTGTGCACCATCTCTTTTCATACTTAATGGTGAGAATGTCAGAAGTTTAGGATTAGAGGACACAATTATAAATTTTTGCAGGGAAGAAGTCATCCTAGCTAAGACAGTTTTATTTTTTTAACAGGGGAGTTGGCCTTTGGAATGGGTTGTCTTCAGATGTAATAGATGTAGTTAATTTAAGGGAAGAATTGATAAATAATAAGAGCTGACTTAGAGTATGTTTTTAATAGTTTAGTAGATTGGACAGGCTAGATAAACCAACACTTCCCTTGTTGCCCTTAAATATTATGCTAATTTTTATGAGTAATGTTAAAAAATTAGATAAATTGAACTGACAACACAGCAAATGGATCAAACTCATACCACTGAGTTGGATGTTTCTTAACTGTTTTATAAGAATCATCTGTCTTTCACGTAAGTCTCATCAATTCAATTGAATTGAATCTCTAATGCTTTCAATTACATTATTCTGTGTTTAAAAATAAGTGCTATTTGTAGTAAGATATAAGGTGAAGCATGTCTCTGTCTCAGAATCTACATACCTGAAGAAGACAGACCAATGTTCTGTTGTATGTTCCACCATCAATAAAATACAAAATTATTCCTCATGCTTATAAATTGTGTTTTTAATCTACACACTGTTACATTATCAATCTTCTAAATTCAAATGTGCCCATGTTATAATTTGATATCTGAATGCTATAGTAATACTCAAGGTATGCTGTACGGGTAGTTTTAATACAGATGTCTAGAACTTCTACAAAGTTGGATACTTATGGCTATAACATTGTAGTTCTTTGGGACAAGGAAAACTATAGAATAGATTCAGGTGTTTAAAATTATTAAAGCTAGTACAACTTACTAGGAAGAGTCTATTTAGTGATGGAATGAAAACATTAAATATTTGAATTTCAATATTAGTTGTTATAACTACACTTTGGAAACTCCCATCAAAAGATACCATAAACTTGTGGAGTGGCCAAGGGTGATTCTATTTTTATTTAATTATTTATTTTGACAAATACATATGTAAAGAGCAACATCTACCAGAGGTATAACATTTTTGACTTCTATAGCAACTGTAAATTATATTATTATAATATTAATTTTCTAGGGGCATACTCCCAGACCACCCCCCCTAGATTGAGCTGCCTTTGGCATATGGGAGTTGCTTTTAGCAGCTCCTTATACTTTCAATCTCTCGTTATAAAATCTGCATGTCTTGCCAAGAAAATCCACCTTGCAACTCATTTCGACATCACTGTCTAGTTTGTTTTAGTAGGTTGAGTGGGTGTTTACATCAACAAGTGTCATGGGTGTTTACTTTAACTAGCACTTCTCATTTTTAGTTTCATAATAAGTACAGTATCTATATGATGTTTACCATTTACAAACAACAAATTTGATGTCTTCATTTTTTTTTTTCTAGTGTTAGCATTTCATATCTTACACTACTGTACAATATCCACAGATTTGACCATTCACCTACAGGGCCAGAAACAAATTTCAATCTTAGTTAATCATTAACTACTGCAACAGCTAATACAAATAATCATCTTCATCTTACAGCAAATCAATCATCAAATAAGCTCTTCCACACAAAAAAAAGGTAATTATTATATTTTTCCCCAAATAAGATTCTGATTCTGAATTTACATATAATATTATATATATTCATTTAGGAAGGTACCTCTTAGACTAACACCTTAACATGGTGAAATACTTTTGTGTCTGACAGAGAAGGGCATGATCAGATCTACAATGTTAAAGTAAACTCAGTCTACTGACAATGGGTTTGTTGTATAACTAACCAATGAAGTCTCTATTATTCATTATATAATTACTGGGAAAGTTCTGAAAACAAAAAAGACAAATTTCTCAGACTAACCAGAAGGTAACATGATTAACAACATGTTAAAAACAGAAAATTATAACAGGACCTCTCATGGCAGAAATGAATATTGGTACATTGAAAAAAACTTCAAGGTCATATAACTTATTATCAGAAATTGTTGTGAGATCTTGGATAAAAGACCTGAGCAGGATTTATTAAATTGCTCTGTCCATGTTTCTACCTTCCATAAAATACAATAACATTAGCCAGATCTAACCTAAAATAATAAATATTTCTTTAAAAGATTAATTCTGAAATTCAAATGGCTTTGCAAAGGAGTCAATTTAAGTGTCTTAACATTTTTTAAACATCTACACTCTACTCATGCCCCTACTGTAACATAAATACTATTATCAAAACGTTACACATGGGGGTATGTAAAACTAAAAACTAATATAACAAACGGTCAGCGGATATCCAAGCTCCAGTTCTATATGCTTCAAGTCTAAATATCTATTAAACTTCGGACCCTTTTTAAATCACGGTCCTAATTCTTTAATGAAAAATTAATAAAATTAAAAAGAACACGGTTAACTTAAGCCACGATTGCTGAACAATATTATATTTATTAGAGAGTGTACGTTAACTGTATGTCATCATATAAATAGAGATAATGTTCAAGTAACATCGTAAGAAAATATTTTAAAAGTAAAAAGTCACAACTGAACATAGCCCATCGAGATCAACACTCCATCATAAACACCACTACGCGCCCCTGTTATCAAACCTTCCCTTACGAAAACATTAGCCATTTAATTCTTACGTAGAGCTTAACAACGTCATATCCCTTAGTCACGTCACAGAGCCTAGATAGTGGAACTGTAGCGCCACCTAAGGGTAATTTTCTTTAATTTCGTTGCTGTAAGCTTGGAGTTGTATGAACGAGGCGAAAGGTGGTAAGTAAATTGCGCAGTATTTGAGATTCATATTTTTTCTTTTTATAAAATCTATAAATGTACAAAAGAATATTATTTGCGACATACTTTACTTTCTAGTTTATTTTCACGAACATTTTATATAATTAACATGATTAACCTTAGTAACATATGAACCCCTATTTTAGAAATCGTTTGGGCAGTTCTACTTGCAGCCATTTTTCTTGGCGCGAATTATGTGTAACCCCGACGAGGGCGCCACTTGAAAAATGTTAGGCCTATTTATATTCAAAGAAAGACCGCTAATTTTTCATTCTATTTAAAATTAAAATTAATCGTGCCACCGAGACATCTATCGTTATAACTTGAAAATATGTTTTCTGTAAAACATAACACATTGAAGTTCAATCATATAAGTTATTTGTGTGTGTTTATTTTAACTAAGTACTCTGTGTTGGAAAAGAAGGGACTTACTTTAACGTAAAAAAAATTTTTAAAACTGTAGGACACTAACGCAGGCTAACATTTTTATTTATTATTTCATTTTTGATCGTAGTGCTAAATTGAAACTGAATTGTATTTGCTTTAAGGTTGAGCGTAAACATTATTAGGATTTACTAGCAAGTGTTGATGACATAATTAAATAAATATACATATTAAAAAAAAATTGTATCAGAAATTGACACATATTTATTGTAAAATTTCGTTAAAAATCCAAATAGAAACACGATATTAAGCAGGAATAATTATTAAAAATACGTGCATTATTAATACAAAAAATACAGTCTACAACAGTACAAGTTTCAACTGGCACTAGCCAGTCATGAGCAGGATAATATCTATTTTTAAGATAATCATATTTATCATATGGGAATTTTTAATTTAATACATTGGTTGATTAAGTAATAATCTAATATAATTGTAACAAAATTAAAGTATGTTACTTTTAACATGAGAAATTAAAATTTTGTTTTTGTTAGCATTATATTTATTTTAATCCAATGGTAGGCTAATGAAAGACATTTCACAACATATGTTAATGCAGAGAGAATGTTTCATTATAAAACTAAATTTTATCATAGCTCTTAGTTACATCATAGTTTCATATGCTATACTAATAAACATTTTCCATAGGATTGTAAAATTGTATTAAAAAAAATGTAATTTTAAACAGAGGTTCTGATGGCATGGGAGAAAATAAGGTGATGTTAGTCAAGTAAAATCATAGCTTATGTTTAATAGTCATGAATCGTTTTGATTGGGGTGATGCTAAATCTATGCACACCAAGGGAGAGAAACATGAAACTATCTGTGTGAGATGAGAGAGTTGGGGAAGGTGTAATTTTTAAAAAAGATATAACATGAAGAAACAATCTCTTCAGCGAAACTAGCAGTGGGTCATATATATGAAACCAAGAGTTCATAATCCAAATCCTGTTGTAGCAAAATCTTGTATTACATTTATGTGCTGTGAGTGAGTTATAAGAGTGATGGTCAAATTATGATATTTGATTAGAGTGGCCCAGAAGTTGGTGGTAGGTGCTGTTCACTAGTTCCCTTATTTCCAGTAAATTTCAGTTCAAAATTAGGAACATCTAGTGTAGAAAATCCTTGTGTAAGTTTGTGTGAATATCTGAAATAAACAAGTATAAGAGAGAGAAATAATTACCATCTTTCTATTCCTTTATTTGATACTTAAATTTGTAATTGTAAATATAAGAAATGATATGTTGAGGTTATGTTTTCTTAGGTATGAAGTAGAGCTTTAAAAGGATTAAGTTTTCTTCCAAATAACTTGTGACAAATAATGTAGTCAGAGATTTTCTAATCCTTGTGTAAACCTGAAAGTTTCATACACACCATTAGTATTCTCTAACATGTCATACAGATTTTTTAAATGGATGGAATTAATACTTTTTGCATCATCTTCCTTTCTAGAATGGAAATTTCTCATGTGAGGAGATATTTTAGTGAGCACACCATCTGGTGACTGCAAGAGTGCTGTGTTTTCATCTTCACTTAAGCATTGGTAAGGTTTTCTTCCTCTTCTTACTCATGTGAGAATAATTTCTGTTGATCCCACTCTCTTGTGATTGAATGAGTAAGTTGTTTCATGTTTTAACTTAAATTTTCTTTTCTAATGCAATTCTTTGTTTTATGAGGATATGCTTAATTTTGAACAGCGAAATTGGTCCTGAGGTAATAGGCATTTGTGCTCTGTACTTTCTTTAGACTTACATGATATTTTCACTTGCAAAATGTTATCTGAGTCTTGTTGGGAACTAAGTATACCATATCAACTCTGGTAGAGATAGTGGAACCTTAAGTATACACCATATCGACTCTGGTATAGATAGTGGAACACGAAGTATACCGTATTGACTCTGGTAGAGATAGTGGAACATTAAGTACACCATATCGACTCTGGTAGATATCGTGGAACCCTAAGTACACTGTATCAACTCTGGTAGAGATAGTGGAACCTTAAGTACACCATATCGACTCTGGTAGATATAGTGCAACACTAAGTACACCATATCAACTCTGGTAGATATAGTGGAATCCTAACTACACTGTATCAACAACACTAAGTACACCATATTGACTCTGGTAGATATAGAGCAACACTAAGTACACCTTATTGACTCTGATAGAGATAGTGAAACACTAAGTACACCATATCGACTCTGGTATAGATAGTGGAACCTTAAGTACACCATATCGACTCTGGTATAGATAGTGGAACACGAAGTACACCGTATTGACTCTGGTAGAGATAGTGGAACCTTAAGTACACCATATCGATTCTGGTAGATATAGTGGAACCCTAAGTACACCGTATCAACTCTGGTATAGATAGTGGAGCCTTAAGTACACCATATCGATTCTGGTAGATATCGTGGTGCACTAAGTGTACCATATCAACTCTGGTAGATATAGTGGAACCTTAAGTACACCATATCGACTCTGGTAGATATAGCACAACACTAAGTACACCATATTGACTCTGATAGAGATAGTGGAACACTAAGTACACCATATCGACTCTGGTAGATATAATGCAACACTAAGTACATCATAACGACTCTAGTAAAGATAGTGGAACACTAAGTACACCATATTGACTCTGGTAGAAATAGAGCAACACTAAGTACACCATATCGACTCTGGTAGATATAGTGGAATATTAAGTACACCAACTGTGGTAGAGATAGTGGAATATTAAGTACACCGACTTTGGTAGATATAGTGGAATATTAAGTACACTGACTTTGGTAGAGATAGTGGAACGTTAAGTACACCAACTCTGGTAGAGATAGTGGAACACTAAGTACACCAACTCTGGTAGAAATAGTGGAACACTAAGTACACCAACTCTGGTAGAGATAGTGGAACACTAAGTACACCAACTCTGGTAGAGATAGTGGAACACTAAGTACACCAACTCTGGTAGAGATAGTGGAACACTAAGTATACTGTATTGACTCTGGTAGATATAGTGGAACACTAAGTACACTGTATTGACTCTGGTAGATATAGTGGAACACTAAGTACACCAACTCTGGTAGACATAGTGGAACACTAAGTACACCGTATTCACTCTGGTAGAGATAATGAAAGTAAGTGAAACATACATAACAAGTTCAGCCAAATTTTTAATAATTTAAAATCATTGTAAAGACTCAACCTTGAAATTTATTTTACCTAGTGATGTTTTGGGAACTTGTCTTCATTAGGCTTAGGCCAGGTGAAGTGAATAAGTAAAACAAATATATTTTAAATTTTGGTGTAAATTTATCTTTGTCAATGGCCCTAACCATATTTGGTATAGCATGGATTGATATTGTTATCACATATACAAGCCCCCTAGTAGCACACAGGTATGCTCGCAGACTTACAATGCCAGAAACCGGGTTTCGATACCCGTGGTGGGCAGAGCACAGATAGTCCATTGTGTAGCTTTGTGCTTAACTTCAAACAAAACACATATGCAAAATATGTGTATGTAAATGTACTCAGATTAAAAATTTCTTATAGAAACTGAGATGAGAATCTGCTGACAGGATGGTGGGAAAAAAACATCCATTTTCCACCTTCAAGAGTAAACCTAGACATTCTCTGGCTTCTGGTGCACAAAAGAAAATGAAACAGCAAAGAAGAGTGTCCACCAGTTTAAAACCTCCGTCCACATCAACTGTTAGACCAGATGAAAGAAAGAAAGAAGGTAGGTCGTAACGTGGAGTTTGGAGTTTATTAAAGAAACAAAAAATTGTTGATAGGCTAATGTAAAGGATGGCATTGGTAGCCCTGATGGTATTTTATTTCCCTTTTCTCTGATTCTCAAAAAAAAACACTGAAAATGCAAAGGGGAATATTACAGGTGAAATCACTTGTAAACTTTATGAAACTTGTTTCATTTATAAACTTTATGAAACTTGTTTCATTTATAAACTTTATGAAACTTGATTCATTTTTAAACTTTATGAAACTTGTTTCATTTTTAAACTTTTATGAAACTTGTTTCATTTATAAACTTTATGAAACTTGATTCATTTTTAAACTTTATGAAACTTGTTTCATTTATAAACTTTTATGAAACTTGTTTCATTTATAAACTTTATGAAACTTGTTTCATTTATAAACTTTATGAAACTTGTTTCATTTATAAACTTTTATGAAACTTGTTTCATTTATAAACTTTTATGAAACTTGTTTCATTTATAAACTTTTATGAAACTTGATTCATTTATAAACTTTATGAAACTTGTTTCATTTTTAAACTGTATGAAACTTGATTCATTTTTAAACTTTATGAAACTTGTTTCATTTATAAACTTTTATGAAACTTGTTTCATTTATAAACTTTTATGAAACTTGTTTCATTTTTAAACTGTATGAAACTTGATTCACTTTAATCTTTCACCTTCAGTGTTAGCTATCCATTATAAAACTTGTATGCTTAATCATCTAATGGCGATTAAGATAGTAGAGTAACTCAGGGGCTGTAGGAGTTGGTGAAAGTGAATTGTGGTAATTTTTATATAGAGCTAGATTTTAAGAGAGCTTTTATCATGTGTTTCTCATATTTGTGCTTGTTTCAAGATATATGAACAATTTGTTGATAAAACATTATTTATATGTATGTATGTTTGGTTGCAGCTATTATTGCGTCATATAGTGATGATAACATTTTGCAGTTAAGTTTAGGATCTGAATGAGACTTAGCCTTCCTCAGTGTGCTCCCAAAGAAGAATGACTGACATTTGTTAAGTTCTGTTTAAATAGTTAGCACACAGGATCACCTACAAAAGTTGTAATGTTTTCAAACGAGACCCAAACCTCGAGCGCTTTCGAACAGTTGACTATTCTTCTTCAGGAGAATAAAGGGTTTTGTTTAATGAGTGTAATGAAATATATAGGCATGAGAGTTGACATCACGTAAACCGGATATTCAGTACGAGTTGGCCTTGAGAACTAGCCAATCATAACCTAGAGTTGTTTGTTTCAGGTTTACTTTGTGCCAAAGAGGTGTGTACAGTACATAAAAGACTTAAGTGTGATAATAATTATATGAAAAAAATATAATAATAGCAAAAGGTGGTGGGAAATAGATAAAATAATAATGTGATGTAATATACAGGAAATCATATCAATATAGAGAAATTTAAGTAAGAATAATAATAATAATGTGTAAAGTAAGTTTAATCACGAATTTAGTTTTGAAATATTTTCAGAGACTTGCGAAGGTCAACAATCCCACTTTATGTACTTTACACACCTCCTTGGCACAAACTAAACCTGACACAAACAACTCTAGGTTATGATTGGCTAGTTCTCAAGACCAACTCGTATTAAACATCTGGTTTACATGACGTTGACATCCATGCCTATATATTTCATTACATCATTAAATATAACTCTCTATTCTCCTGAAAAGAATAGTCAACTATTCGACAGTGCTCAAGTTTTGGGTCTCATATGAAAACATGATATTTGTTAAGTGTAGCATCTGAACAAGAATTAACCTATCGTAGTGTTTTCTCAAAAAAACATGACTGCTCTCTGTTAAGTGTAGGGTCTAAACAAGACTGAATTTTATTAAGTGTAGGGTCTGAACGAGACTTTCACTCCAACAGTTTATATGGGTATGTCTTGGTCTTTATAAAAAATATTAACACTATTATTTAAATTAGTTTTTTAATGTCTTATTCATTCCAAGTTATTTTAAAAAATTGTTGTTATACAAATGGCTTATGGTGTCTCATCGAATAAGCCCACCAGAGTTTTGTAAGTTTTATATTTTATAATTCTGATACCAGTAAACCATTTTTTTTTTCCAGTTTACAGCACTAATGGATTTACCTTTAAGATGAGAGTGATTAGTAATTCTTGAACTTATGTTTGTGTAGATTTTCTGAAATGTGGGCCTTGTGGATCTATTTTTCACACTCTTACCACCTTCATAACCATACCTTTAACTGTAGTAGAACTGGAGAGTCTCTGTGACTGACAACTGGTAACCGTACCTTTAGCTGTGGTAGAACTAGAGAGTCTCTGTGACTGACAACCGGTACTTTTGTGGTTGACGGTTGTCAGTCACTGAGACTCTCTAGTTCTACTACAGCTAAAGGTATGGTTACCAGTTGTCAGTCACAGAGACTCTCCAGTTCTACTACAGTTAAAGGTATGGTTACCGGTTGTCAGTCACTGAGACTCTCTAGTTCTACTACAGCTAAAGGTATGGTTACCAGTTGTCAGTCACAGAGACTCTCCAGTTCTACCACAGTTAAAGGTACGGTTACCAGTTTTCAGTCACTGAGACTCTCCAGTTCTACCACAGCTAAAGGTACGGTTAGCAGTTGATAAGTTACTGAAGTCATCAAAGCAGTGCTCTGTTGCTAGTGGTAAAACTAATATAATTTTAGACATGTTGATTACATATCTTGTTATATAATGTACAGTTTTGGTTGGACACAAGTTTAAGATCTGGAAAAGACAGGATAGTCTCCAATTTATTTTTCAAACAGGGTGATTATTAATGAAACAAGTAGCTTTTGTCAGTAGTGGAAGCCAGCACTTTACGGAAGTTTAAGAGGGGAATCAATTTTCTGAAGAGTAAAGGATGGGTGTAAATTTTTTTTATTTTTTCAAGGGTGGGTATGAAAAGGTAATGTTAATGATCAAATGGCCCCTTATTATTCATATGTTATGTGGTCCTTTGTCTGTATGTTCTGCAAGTCCACAAACTATGTAATAATAGTATATTACAGTTGTCAATAAATAAACCTTATTCTGTGTTCTGTGCTGTTAGCTTTTACTTGTAAACAAAACTGTTACAGATTGCTCCCGTCATGGCCATTGTTGATATCACACATGTACAAAAGATTTAATGTACATGTGGGATCTATTTTAATGTTGGGGAAAGCAGGCTACCTTGGAAAGATTTAAACACCCAGAATACTCATATGGATGCTTAAAACTAAACTTGTGTACATAGCAAATTATTATTATATGTGTTTATTTATTCTTTATTAAATATCTATGTACATCTTTAAAAAAAAATGTAAGCATCAATAATTAAATAGCTTCAAAGACCAGTAACCTTCAAAAGTGTATCAACAAAAATCTCTTTGTTAAACTATCTTAACTGTATTTATCTATTAAACTGTACTATTTCTTACTAGTGTATGGAAGCACATTATGTTATTAAAATAGTAAATAACATGTATCTCTTTTACATATTTATTTTTATGTTAAATCTATATAGTAGTTTATACCTGTGACTCTAAGTAGTTGTAAATAACATGTATCTCTTTTACATATTTATTTTTATGTTAAATCTACTTAGTAGTTTATACCTGTGACTCTAAGTAGTTGTAAATAACATCTATTTCTCTTACAAATTTGTTAATATTCCAACAGAAAGCTCCAGTAGTAGCTTGAAGTCACATTTCTTGAAGGCTGATCACACCCATAAAAGAACAGTGCCTCATTCTACTTCTGGTAAAAATCCTTCATCAGTGAATGCTGCTACAAAAAAGCCATCTGCTACGAATATATTTGAAAGAAATACTCCAGATACAAATCGAGATGAAAGAAAAACTTCAGATACAAGCTCTTCCAACAGTACTGGGCGACAGATCCGCATCCCCAAATTAACCCCAAAGATGCTAGCATTACAACAGGAGAAAATGAATTTTAAAATGGGTATTTTTCCTACTCAGAGGGAATCAACAATTAAGGTTAGTATTTATTTACAAGAAGTTATTTATCTACTGATGTATCTACTTATAACTTTATAGGCCAGCTTAACATCTGTTACAATAATTGATATGATTTGACTAAATTCCAGAAGTTTGAAACATGGGGTTAATACAATACGTTTTCTGTTTGTATGCTCCAGGAAGCAACGGATATAAATGTCTGCTCTTAATCAAAATGGCTGGTAGGTTTAATAGGTCTAATAAATGTGTATTTTAATAACTGTAACATAATATGGGAGCAACTAAAGAAATATTTGTTACCAAAATTATTTGTCAAGTTAAAATTAAACCAGTAACTAGTTAATGTTTGAGCAAATAAAAAAGTGTAAAGCATTCAATATTAAGCCTAGCATTAGGCCTAGCATGGTTTGATGGTTAGGGTGAATGACTTGTAATCTGAAAGTCACAAGTTGAATCTCCTTTGCCAAACATGCTTGCCCTATATGTCTGCTAACTGGACCAACCACCTGGGTATAAAAATTCTTGGCTTACAAAAATACTGGCCAACCCCAAACTATTTGGGATTAAGGTCATGAAAAAAAAAAATTCAATGTGAAGACCATTAGGTAATCCATATATAGATTTGAAAGTTGCCAGTTTCAGATCATAAAAGTAAATATTCAGTGTTGAATTATAGTGATATGAGAAAGAGTGAGATGGCTCAATGAAACCACCCCTATTTCATCAGAACAACCAAAATATCGAAATCAAATCTGGTATAGCCTTTCACAACCGTTTTATGAACTTGAATTTATAATCTGTGACCTGTTCAAACTTTATGTTGTGTTATAAGAACTGATTCTTTCTATGACTGCTAGGAGATAAAGTCACCAGAAGTTTCTGTGAAGGGTACCAAGCAGGCTTGTGGAGAATGTGAAGGTTGTTTACGAGTAGAAGACTGCGGTGAATGTGCCACATGTCTGGTAAGTTGTAATCAATCGTTTCTCATGGAATATTCCAGGTCAAAACATATTTCTCATAAATTGTATAATGTTTCTTATTAAAAATTAAATATTTACCATAGTTTTGACTTTAATGGCAGATCTACATTTCCTACTGCACTAACCAAGGAGACAAAAAAACTTATAACTTAGAAATAACCAGACTATCAAAGTACAATAGATTGTACACTGGTGTTGGTTGAAACTCTTCAAATATTGGTCCTAACAGATAACTTATAGCATATATTGTTCATTTATTCTTTAATGTAAAATTGGTAGACCTTTTGACTATATAGATATTATTACAGTTTTGACTATATAGATATTATTACAGTTGCTCTTAGCAGCTTTCTTTCTGTCAAAAAACTCCTTAGACTTTTATCTTATGTTATGATTAGGAGAGATGTTGAGGTAAGTTGGACATTGTATTTACAAGTCTTAGGAGAGATGTTGAGGTAAGCTGGACGTTGTATATACAAGTCTTAGGAGAGATGTTGAGGTAAGTTGGACATTGTATTTACAAGTCTTAGGAGAGATGTTGAGGTAAGCTGGACGTTGTATATACAAGTCTTAGGAGAGATGTTGAGGTAAGTTGGACATTGTATTTACAAGTCTTAGGAGAGATGTTGAGGTAAGTTGGACATTGTATTTACAAGTCTTAGGAGAGATGTTGAGGTAAGTTGGACATTGTATATATAAGTCTCAGGTGAGATATATTTACGCATGTCAGAAGAGATGTTGAGGTAAGTTGGACATTGTATTTAAAAGTCTTAGGAGAGATGTTGAGGTAAGTTGCACATTGTATATACAAGTCTTAGGTGAGATATATTTACGCATGTCAGAAGAGATGTCGAGGTAGGTGAGATACTATATGTTACATGTTAGGAGAGATATCACTGTAGATTGATCATTACATTTGCACATGTTAGGAGAGATGTTTAGATAGGTTAGACTTTATGATGTTTACACATCTGTTTTTACATGTATGTATTCTATTTATGTGAAAGAGTAGCCAATCGTTGTTTTATACCATTTGAAATCTTTGTTTCTTTGGGTAGTCATTAAGAGTAATTTACAGGAAATGTCTTAGACTGTACATAAAGTAAAAACAAACCCATTATATATATTTACAAACATGACAAAAAATTAAAAGTACACTAAAAGCAATCTGTTTTATTCCTTCTTTGTGGTAAGGGCATGACTGATGTACATTAACATAAAAAGAGCTAGTTTCAACATGTCATTCTCAAGGAATATAAAACTTCTTGGACCAGTAGGTGTAAATACCTATGACCACAGTATGTTAACAAGCAGATAAATAAGATAGAAGATCACTACAAAAAGGATACTTATTCCATTTCTCGTTCTTGTAAATATGCTTATATTGGTCAAACAAAGCGATCTCTTTCATATAGAATAAAGAAAGTTGAATTCTACTAGCTTTGGAAGGAAGTTAAAAAATCAGTTATAGAATTACACACAGCCAACGATGAAGTGAAATTTGATCTGTCATCAATGTTTGCTGAACCAAAATTCTTCCATCGCTGGAACACAATACAAGAAATTCAATAGAAATATTTAAAATGAGAGAAAACATGATCAATAACGATTTGGAAATGTTTGTTTTAATAATTAATTAATATATGTGTATCTTTTTTTGTACCTAAATGTAGAAGACAATGTGATTGTAGATATCTATACAGCTTTATTGCATCCCTTGAGAATAATAAGTTTGGTCTGTTTGAAACAAGTTCTTTTCTTCATTAATTTTTGTGCACCAACCACTTCCCTTTCTTTAAATACATTTCATACATGTTGACGAATATGGATATTTTTGTTTAATTTAACTCTGCTGTCTTTTATCCAGTAAGCTACAAGTAGTTTTTGGTGCTTAAAATATGTTTTTAACTTTCTTTTAAATACAAGTAAGATAATATTCATAAAGCTGTCTTTCATTTGTCTTGAAATTTATTTACTACTTAGGCTCTTACGTATATTCATTCGTTTGTGATTTAGGATAAAAAAAAATTTGGGGGCCCAGGAAGATTGAAGAAGAAGTGCTTGTTGAAAAGTTGTGAAGAGTTTACTGTAAGTTTTCATGTTACTTAAGTTATTACAAAACTACTTTGTTCCAGGCAAAACCAAAACAGTTAACATCTGTTACCAGTTGTAAAAACGTGGTCTAGAACAGTTAACATCTGTTACCAATTGTAAAAACACAGTCTAGAATAGTTAACATCTGTTATCAGTTGTAAAAACATGGTCTAGAACAGTTAACATCTGTTACCAGTTGTAAAAAAGTTGGTCTAAAACAGTTAACATCTGTTACCAGTTGTAAAAACACAGTCTAGAATAGTTAACATCTGTTACCAGTTGTAAAAAGTTGGTCTAAAACAGTTAACATCTGTTACCACTTGTAAAAAAGTTGGTTCAGAACAGTTAACATCTGTTACCAGTTGTAAAAACATGGTCTAGAACAGATAACATCTGTTATCAGTTGTAAAAACATGGTCTAGAACAGTTAACATCTGTTACCAATTGTAAAAACACAGTCTAGAATAGTTAACATCTGTTACCAGTTGTAAAAAGTTGGTCTAAAACAGTTAACACCTGTTATCAGTTGTAAAAACATAGTCTAGAACAGTTAACATCTGTTACCAAGTGTAAAAAGATGGTCCTAAATAGTTAACATCTGTTATCAGTTGGAAAAACACAGTCTAGAGTAGTTAACATCTATTACCAGTTGTAAAAAGTTGGTCTAAAACAGTTAACATCTGTTATCAGTTGTAAAAACATAGTCTAGAACAGTTAACATCTGTTACCAATTGTAAAAACACAGTCTAGAATAGTTAACATCTGTTACCAGTTGTAAAAAGATGGTCCTAAATAGTTAACATCTGTTATCAGTTGGAAAAACGTGGTCTAGAACAGTTAACATCTGTTACCAATTGTAAAAACACAGTCTAGAATAGTTAACATCCGTTACCAGTTGTAAAAAAGTTGGTCTAAAACAGTTAACATCTGTTACCACTTGTAAAAAAGTTGGTCCAGAACAGTTAACATCTGTTATCAGTTGTAAAAACATGGTCTAGAACAGTTAACATCTGTTACAAATTGTAAAAACACAGTCTAGAATAGTTAACATCTGTTACCAGTTGTAAAAAGTTGGTCTAAAACAGTTAACGTCTGTTACCACTTGTAAAAAAGTTGGTTCAGAACAGTTAACATCTGTTATCAGTTGTAAAAAGATGGTCCAGAATAGTTAACATTTGTTATCAGTTGTAAAAACATGGTCCAGAACAGTTAATATCTGTTATCAGTTGTAAAAACATGGTCCAGAATAGTTAACATCTGTTATCAGTTGTAAAAAGTTGGTCCAGAACAGTTAACATCTGTCACCAGTTGTAAAAACATGGTCTAGAACAGTTAACATCTGTTACCAATTATAAAAACACAGTCTAAAATAGTTAACATCTGTTACCACTTGTAAAAAGTTGGTCCAGAATAGTTAACATCTGTTATCAGTTGTAAAAAGTTGGTCCAGAACAGTTAACATCTGTTACCAGTTGTAAAAATCTGGTCCAGAACAGTTAACATCTGTTATCAGTTGTAAAAAGATGGTCCATAATATTCTTGTTGTAGTTGCTACATTTTATTATTAATTTTATTCTCCAGATCAACAGAGTGTATCAAGTAGAGAAGGTCCTGGGTAAAAGATACCACCAGGGGGTACTTGAGTATCTGTTAAAGTGGAAAGGATACCCAAGGTATGTACAAATTACTAAAAAATTCTTCTGGTTTGTAAGAAAAAAATGCTAAAAAGGGGTATTGCAGTTTAATTTATGATGTTATAAGTTTAATTATTTTCTACAATTCTGGTTATAGTTCTTGTCCTACTAGCTGTGATGAAGCTTTGGTGGTGAAACAGTGGCTGATAATAGTTCTTGTACTACTAGCACTGATGAAGTTTCAGTGGTGAAACAGTGGCTGATAATAGTTCTTGTACTACTAGCACTGATAAAGCTTTGGTGGTGAAACAGTGGCTGATAATAGTTCTTGTACTACTAGCCCTGATGAAGCTTTGATGGTGAAACAGTGGCTGATAATAGTTCTTGTACTACTAGCACTGATGAAGGTTCAGTGGTGAAACAGTGGCTGAAATAGTTTTTATTGTTTTTTGTTGAATTTTTTTTCTCTAAGTTGATTTCCAAAATGTCTAAATCTCTCCAGTGTGGAAAACAAATTATGATAAAGAACAATTTGAGAACAAAATGCTGCATGTTTAATCTATTGTCAAAAATGTATCTGGAAAGTTAATTGAACTCCTAATGTTATTTGGAGAAATGAAAACAACAGAAGTTGTACATATTAACTCTGGTGTAATGTAGAATTTAAAATGTTGAAATTTGTAACAAGATATTGCTTGAACAGGATTAACTTTTCATCAACATATTTTGGTAGTATTTGTAATAAAATCTGTAAAGAAGTACTCTTGTTTTGTTTTCTATAATATGATTAGCTGTCCTTTGTCCAGCTTATGAACTTTGAAAATGTGGGTGTGAATGCTATGACAAGTAACACAAAAATCCTAATTTTCACACAGTTTATTTATAGCTTAACATATTATTACACTCTTCATTATTACCTCACCCAAAGTTTTGTATAAGGCTTAAGAACTCAATAGGTAAACACTTAAAACATGGTATACACTGAGTGATGGTTGGGGTGACTTTGTATTAAGAGGTAGAAGCCAAAGTAGTGGCAGTAGGGGTGCTTTATGTTACCCACTTTCAAAAACCAACTCTTATTGTCCTTCCACAGTGTTTTATATGTTTAATTAATTGACAGTTATTGGCCCCAGAAGTGTCTTTTGGGCCAAAGTTGAAATGTCACAGGTCAGAATACGAAGTGGGTATAACTCAAGAAATGGCTCTTCATATCACCTTTATGGTGGCTGTTGGAATAGAAACTTCAGCTGAGTTTATGTATTATTGCACTAGTGGTTGGCATTTTATGCTTTGCATTCCTCCATAGAGAGTGTTAGCACACTCACTCTCTGAGTTATTTGTGTGCCCTCCTCCCATACTTTGTGTATGTTGTGTTATAGAAAATTTAATACGTTTTTTTTGTTTTTGATGTAACAATGTGGCACCATATACGAATGTAGTTAATGTTAAATTATGTGAAAGATAATAAATTCTCAATAGCGGGGGATGAAGGGATTTGTTAACCCCACATTTACATGCCCCTTTTTCCAAACTATCATCCCACAAAGTTTGGTTGAGATTGGCCCAGTGACCTAGGAGTAGTTAGATAATGGAGGAACAGACAGACACAGATTTTTGTGCTTTATATATATAAATATATCAAAATGCTTCTGTATTCTGTGCTATATCATGGTAATGTACAGTTTTGAAATAATAATAAATCTTCTAGGAACATTGTGTTTATATTTTTATGAACTTTAATGTAGTTGCATATTTTTTTGTACAACTTTAACATTCATTAATTCAGTTATTAATAAATACGTAATCTAATCTCATGTAAACCTTTAATTCTTAGTTTTGATGAATTGTATAATATTAAATCTACATAGAAAGTATAATATTTTGTTGTTGAAAAATTTTTAAATTACCAATTTCATTTACTGTGTTTTCCTTTTTTTTCACAATAAGTAATACAATCATTAAAATATTTTAGCAGTGGTTTTGTAGTTAAGGTTTGTTTCTTGTTTAGCACAAAGAGGCACAATTAGTTATCTTTGGTGTGGCTGCTGCAGGAATCAAAACCCAAATTTAGTGCTATAATCCCTTCAGTTCTCAACTGAGTCACTAGGGAGGGCTGTAGTTAAGGCCATGAAAACTTGTCCAGCGTATAAACATAAATGTTATAATCAGTCCCATGAACTTCAAGGTATTGTTTATTAAAATGATTTCTCTAAATCTAGTTCTGAAAATTACATTGTATAAACACAAATGTTGTAATCAGTTCCATAAACTTCAGGGTATTGTTTATAACAATAATTTATCTAAAACTAGTTCTGAAAACTACAGTGTATAAACACAAATGTTGTAATCAGTCCCATGAACTTCAAGGTATTGTTTATAACAATAATTTCTTTAAAACTACTTCTGAAAACTACAGTGTATAAGCACAAATGTTATAATCAGTCCCATGAACTTTGGGGTATTGTTTATAACAATAATTTCTCTAAAACTACTTCTGAAAACTACAGTGTATAAACACAAATGTTGTAATCAGTCCCATGAACTTCAAGGTATTGTTTATAACAATAATTTATCTAAAACTACTTCTGTAAACTACAGTGTATAAGCACAAATGTTGTTATCAGTCCCATGAACTTCAAGGTATTGTTTATAACAATAATTTCTTTAAAACTACTTCTGTAAACTACAGTGTATAAACAGAAATGTTATAATCAGTCCCATGAACTTTAGGGTATTGTTTATAACAATAATTTATCTAAAACTACTTCTGAAAACTACAGTGTATAAGCACAAATGTTGTAATCAGTCCCATGAACTTATGCATATTTTTTACAACAATAATTTATCTAAAACTAGTTCTGAAAACTGCTGGGAACCAGAAGTGAACATTCTCAGTAAGAACTTGATTGAAGAGTTTGAGAAGCAGCAAGAGGTTGACGGGAGAAAAGGAAGAGAGAGGGCTTACTCCCCAGAACCAGTAAGAAGGAAGATAAAATCCCCTGCCAGGAAGTTAAGAGAGAAGTATATGTCCCCCAGACTACAACTGAATAGCGTTAAAATCCCAAGAACATCATCTAATGAATCCGTTACTGAAGTAGAAAAGAAACGGGCTAGAGAGAAAACTGATTCTCCTGAACCAGTCACTAAATTAATCAAACTGGAAGTAGAGGTTAGTTATCTGAATTACTTAAGTTTTAGATTTTATCATTATACTTTCAGCATCTCGTACATTCTCTAGAAGTATAAGCATGTTCTCTATTGCATCATCAGATATATTTCAATCTTTTCTTAGAAATGTAAGCATATTTCATTATTGAAGAGTTAAATGTGGAGTTGGTGTTTGGTAGAGTTCATGAAATATGTAGAATTATTGGCCGTTTATAATAATATTTAGAGTTGACTAAATGCAGCTTTGATTTGTTGTGTCATTATAAACTTTTCCCCAAATCGACAGCACTTCTGTCACAGGAAGTGGTAATGCTTAAAGCTTTTCCGCTGATTGTAGGATATTTGTTCTCCTGCTCAGGGATGTAAAAAGGTTATTTCTCATATCCTGTTGGGAAAACTATTTGTCCAATCATTACTTTCAAGCATCTTCAGGTTCTACTAATTTCCAAACATCTAATATTGTCATTAATGAGAATTTTTAAAACTTTTAATTAAACTCACTGATTTTTATATGCTTGTTAAAGTGACTAAAATATTTAGAATGTGTAACATCCATTAGTTTAAACTGTAAACAAGAGTTTGATACAGATTAAACTAAAGCTGGTTAACCATTATTAAGGATGTAAGGATTATCTGTAAACATGAGTTTGATATAGATTAAACTAAAGTTGGATAACCATTATTAAGGATGTAAGGATTATCTGTAAATAAGAGTTTGATACAGATTAAACTAAAGTTGGTTAACCATTATTAAGGATGTGAGGATTATCTGCAAACAAGAGTTTGATACAGATTAAACTAATGTTGGTTAACCATTATTAAGGATGTAAGGATTATCTGCAAACAAGAGTTTGATATAGATTAAACTAAAGTTGGTTAACCATTATTAAGGATGTAAGGATTATCTGTAAATAAGAGTTTGATACAGATTAAACTAAAGTTGGTTAACCATTATTAAGGATGTAAGGATTATCTGCAAACAAGAGTTTGATATAGATTAAACTAAAGTTGGTTAACCATTATTAAGGATGTAAGGATTATCTGCAAACAAGAGTTAGATACAGATTAAACTAAAGTTGGTTAACCATTATTAAGGATGTAAGGATTATCTGTAAACAAGAGTTTGATACAGATTAAACTAAAGTCATTGTTTGTCTTAGATTAAATCAGCCTGTTTCGACAAATTGTGAAAGAAATATTTTATGAGATATCAGCACATTTAATGTAAGACAGCTCATCTTTTGTGAACAAAACCATAATTTGGTGATTTAGGAAATATTAAGTAGTCCTGTCTATGTGAGTTATACTGCTCTTGTTTGGTGAGATGGAAATCCCCTGCAAATTGTGCATCCTAACCACCTGGCCATGCCAGGCCGGGTAAATCTTACTGCTATAATTAATATGTAATCTGTTTTTAATTAGGAATCTCCAAAAGAATGTGATCACCAGGAAGCCAAGGAACCAGCAAATAAAACATCTAGAGAAAACGAATCTCTTGAACATACACCAGTTGAACAAGAAGTGAGAGAACTGATCGAGACAGATTCTGCTTTACCAGAGCCTGAAGCAACAATTTCTCAGAAAAACACTGAATTAGATCAAGAAGTAGGAAAAGTAACAAAGAAACATCATTTATCTCAAGATCCCAAAACTATTAAACCTGCCATGATTATAAAAAATACAGAAAACAAACATAGTAAAAAAGAAATAATGCTACAAAAAGACACATTTTATGAACAGATTGGTTTGCAGAAAAAACGAGGCAGGGGACGTCCTAAAGGAACCAGAAAAGTTGGTAGACCTAGAAAAACTGAGGTTCGTGTAGGACGAATCACAAAAATGAAAGAAAAATTTGCAATTTTGAGAAAACAAAAATCTTTTCACAGGCTGAAATCACTATTTCCTGCAACAATGAAACCGAAAGGGAGTGTTGATAACAATGAACAGAAGTTAACAACTAATAATACTTCACCAAATAATTATGATAATGGAGATTTTGAACTAGAGGAATTTGACAAAGATGAAGACCAAATAATTGATGAAAAAGGAAGGACCATCACTGATACAGAACAAATTACATCTTCAGAAAGTGAGGGTCGAAACAGACGTTCCACTAGTCTTGCTGCTCGAAATTTCATCAAGTCTGTGTGTCGAAGAATACAAAACACAAAGAAACTGGAAAAAATTTGGGCTGACAATGAAAATAAGATTCTTCAGAGGCGGTTTCTGGAGGATTCTTCAGGTAGTGAATGGGAAGATGAAGATGATGAGGTTGCCTCGGAAGTTTCTAATGATAAGCCAGATGAGGATGGTGATCCACAAAAAAAAGTGCCTATGGTTAACAGATTACTGTTGTTAGAAAATTTCTTTAGAAAACCTTTTTTTTTCTTTTACCTGAAAGCTATAGGTCTGGTCTGTTTGGACACAATGGAAGATATCGTGGTATGAAAGGATTTCCAGGGAAATTAGACCGATTACGAATGTTTTACAATGTACAGAACCTACCCGATTCTCTGAAGAAAAAGCCTGGAAGAAAGCCAAAATCTTTTTTTGAGGGTCAACCTCTTAGTTTTTTCCATGGCATTACTGTTCGTGGAAGAGGAAGACCAAGGACTAGCTTTGTTGGAAGAGTTCACCTTCATGGGGTAGGTGGGTTTGGGACAAGAGTTGGTCTATCTGGGAGGGGATACTGGCCCAGGAGAGGCAGGCGTGGAAGAGGCAGAGGATTAAGACGAGGAAGAGGGAATTGGAGCATTATGACATTACAAAAGACAGAAAAGGCAGGATTCGAGGGATCAAATGAAGATGATATCACTTTATCCCCTCAGACTTCTGGTCCTGTGATGATATCAGTTGTCCAGGGGCTTGCTCAAGGTTCGAGCAGAGGACGAAGTAGAGGAATAAGGGGATCACAAGGTGGCTCAAGATTACAGCACGTAATCATCGGCCCACATAAAAGAAGAGGTCGACCTCCAAAAACTGAATCGGTAATGCGCATGGTTCAACCAGCTACTCAAGATGAAAGTCAGTCATTTGATCTCAGTGAAGGTTTGTCAGATTTAAGCCAGAATTCACGCTTAGGATTACCAGCATCACTGGTGAAGAGAAAACGGGGAAGACCTCGTAAATATCCTCAGTTCTACTCGGAGGACTATAAATTTTTTGAAGATGCTGCTCAGTTTGCTCCAGGTCAGAAGAGTGATTCAGAAGAACCATTGCATCCGCCAGTTGTAAAAAGAAAACGAGGAAGGCCACCAAAATATCCATCGTTGATGCAACGGAGTATCTGGACATCAAGAATGGGCTTACCACCAGGTGAAGAAGGGGATATCAACTGGCATGGTAGACGACAAAACAGGATATTTGTTGTGATGCCTGACTCTAGCATTGTTGAAGTGAGAGGAACAGATACTGTAAAAGCTGTGGAAAAAGCTGGTAGTAAACTGGAAGCAATAAAACGAGGAGACTTAGGGGAGGTGAGAACCTAATTAAAATTTTGAAATTTAGTATTTAATGTTTCATAAACATCTAGAAACCATGTGGTCAAATTCTCACCAATCAGTAATTATTTCTCTTCAGAAATGCTCTGATTCTGTTATATTTAAAAATCAATGTTTTAACTTCATGTTTATAGCATTTCACTTGGTCACAAAGTATTTACTTTTCTGTCTCATTAAGTATACAAGAATATCACATCTACTTTTTCTTCTGTTATAGATTTTTTTATTCCCGTGGAATGTGAATGTTTAAAAACTACAATACTCAAGGAAATACCTAAACTGGCTGATTAAAATTTTAATAAAGAGGTAGAAAATGTCTAATTAATGATCTAAACTTGTGACCTACCAACACAATGATCTAAACTTTTGTTCTTACCATATAGCTATATATAGTTTTGTTCTAACCACACAATGATCTAAACTTCTGACCTAACCACACAATACCATATATTTATATATACTTTTGTCCTAACCACACACACAATGATCTAAACTTTTGTTCTTGGTAGGTCACAAGTTTAGATCATTGTGTGGTTAGGACAAAAGTATATATAAATATATGGTAAGAACAAAAGTTTAGATCATTGTGTGATTAGAAGAAAAGTTTAGATCACTGTGTGGTTAGAACAGAGGTTTTCATCACTGTGGGGTTAGAACAAAAGTTTAGATTATTGTGTGATTAGGTCATAGAATACAAAAAATAAAACAACATAACGTATTATATAAGCTGTAGTCATGGTAAAGTTAGGTTGTGTTACATATCACATATACATGGATGTATGTGTTACAGGGTATGAGACGGCCTTACAAAACGCGACCAACATTGGAAGAATGCACTCTTGACACAGTAGACCACACATCAACGTTAAAGCTTCCAAACACCCTACAGTTAGTAGAGAGCGAACTACCTCTGGAAGAGGCTGACAATGCAGAGAAGCTGGTGGGAATGTTCTTATTTCGTCAGGTATATTCTCCGAATGAGACGACCCTGCGATGTCTCTTCTGCAAGGACAAGTATTCCTTGCGGTTTCCCGTAGATCTAGAGAAGCACTATCACTGTATTCATGAGCTTTCTGTGCACAATGCTAAGGCAGACTTTAGTGAAAATGTTGTGTTTGTCTGCGTTCCTTCTGACGTAACAGAAGAGACCACGCTGAACTCTGCCTGCAGATTCTGTGAAGTGATCTTAAAGAACCTTAATGAGGTACGGGAACACTACCCTGTTGACCATGATAAGACTGTTCGCCTCATTCCAGAATCATCGGTAATGAACTTTGGAGAGAGTTTCTACTGCAGCATCTGCAGCCATCCATCAGTAGACTTTCTTGATCACCATGAACACATGAAAACTGTGCATCACATGCAAACATATGTTTGTCGCTTCTGTAACTACTGTACTTCTCGACCAAATCGGTTGAGGAGTCATTTTAAGCAACGTCACTTTCAAGATGTCCCAAGTCCACACCTGCAATGTCCCGTCTGTCAGGTGTATGCTCTCGGAAAGGAAAGACTGAATCGTCACATGCTGTTATCTCATGCTGTGCAAACAGGTAACTTAGTTAACATGTGGGTGTACTAATTTCTATACTAAAAACTATTAGTTGTATCTCTTAAACAGGTAGAGCTCCTTTAACTATCTGTAAGTAATTTAAAAGCATACATTTATCATTGTAATGGGAATGTCTGAAATCACTGACATTGCTTCTGAAAGATACTGAACAGTCTATTCATAATTGTTTAAAAAAGTTTTTCATTTTTCTGTGTGTAAGGATTATTTATGGTGTTAATGCATCTAGATGATTAGATTAGGGGTAGAAATTGGTGATTTCTGGTATGATTACATCTGTTTGAGTAACTAAGTGGAATAAATAAAACCCTTTATAAGATAAAAATAATTATTAAAATGAACGCACAAGTAGAGAAGCATTAACAATACATCGATTACTGGTACAGGAAGAACTTAAAACACAATAAGTAGAGAAGCATTAACAATACATCGATTACTGGTACAGGAAGAACTTAAAACACAATAAGTAGAGAAGTGTTGACAACACATCAATTACTGGTACAGGAAGAACTTGAAACACAATAAGTAGAGAAGTGTTGACAATACATTGATTACTGGTACAGAAAGAACTTAAAACACAATAAGTAGAGAAGCATTAACAATACATCAGTTACTGGTACAGTAGAGAAGTGTTGACAACACATCGATTACTGGTACAGGAAGAACTTAAAACACAATAAGTAGAGAAGTGTTGAGAGTACATCAATTACTGGTACAGGAAGAACTTAAAGCACAATAAGTAGAGAAGTATTAACAATACATCGATTACTGGTACAGGAAGAACTTAAAACACAATAAGTAGAGAAGTGTTGACAACACATCAATTACTGGTACAGGAAGAACTTAAAACACAATAAGAAGAGAAGTGTTGACAATACATTGATTACTGGTACAGGAAGAACTTAAAACACAATAAGTAGAGAAGTATTAACAATACATCGATTACTGGTACAGGAAGAACTTAAAACACAATAAGTAGAGAAGTGTTGACAACACATCGATTACTGGTGCAGGAAGAACTTGAAACACAATAAGTAGAGAAGTGTTGACAATACATTGATTACTGGTACAGGAAGAACTTAAAACACAATAAGTAGAGAAGTGTTGACAACACATCGATTACTGGTACAGGAAGAACTTAAAACACAATAAGTAGAGAAGTGTTGACCAATACATCAATTACTGGTACAGGAAGAACTTAAAACACAATAAGTAGAGAAGTGTTGACAACACATCGATTACTGGTACAGGAAGAACTTAAAACACAATAAGTAGAGAAGTGTTGACAGTACATCAATTATTGGTATAGGAAGAACTTAAAACACAATAAGTAGAGAAGCATTAACAATACATCAATTACTGGTACAGGAAGAACGTAAAACACAATAAGTAGAGAAGTGTTGACAACTCATCAGTTACTGGTACAGGAAGAACTTAAAACACAATAAGTAGAGAAGTGTTGACAACACATCAATTACTGGTACAGGAAGAACTTAAAACACAATAAGTAGAGAAGTGTTGACAATACATCGATTACTGGTACAGGAAGAACTTAAAACACAATAAGTAGAGAAGTGTTGACAACACATCGATTACTGGTACAGGAAGAACTTAAAACACAATAAGTAGAGAAGCATCAACAATACTAAGGTTAAATGTAAACATACACCTACTTACCCTTCCCTGACAGATAAACTTTCACTTCATTTTCTGTAAGGTTTACTGAGGTTAAGTGTAAACATACACCTACTTACCCTTTCCTGACAGATAAACTTTCACTTCATTTTCTGTAAGGTTTACTGAGGTTAAGTGTAAACATACACCTACTTACCCTTCCCTGACAGATAAACTTTCACTTCATTTTCTGTAAGGTTTACTGAGGTTAAGTGTAAACATACACTTACTTACCCTTCCCTGACAGATAAACTTTCACTTCATTTTCTGTAAGGTTTACTGAGGTTAAGTGTA
>NW_013674073.1:0-3558 GCF_000517525.1 Limulus polyphemus
GTATTTTTAGGATTTATTATGTTTGTTTGTTATTAAGCACAAAAATACACAATGGGCTATCTGTGCTCTGCCCACCACGGGTATCGAAACCCGGATTCTAGCGTTGTAAGTCTGCAGACATACCACTGTGCCACTGGGGGGCAGGCATATTTTTAGAAACAATATCTGATAATATTAAATTATCTCTACATGCTTATACTGAATAATAGACAAGCAAAAGCTATTCTAAAATAGCTTTATTTTTGACAGTAATAGTACAGAGACACAGTAAGAAATGTAAGGTTATTATTTTATATATTCAATTTTATTAATATTATCTTCTGATCAAAAGCAAACTTCTTCATAGATCAGAACTAAAAATTAATCCAGTAAGAAATATAGCTAATTTAACTTAACTTTCTTACTTATAATAATTAAAATGCATTAATTCATTAATTGGGTACCATGTTGTTAGCGATATTTTCGGCCTTAATCTCAATATCACAAGAGGTAGTGACATGTGTCTTGTTTTTAGCATACATTTCCTAATAATCACACATGTCTTGTTTTTAGACTTAGGTTTATTAGTAGTTTCACGTGTCTTGTCTTTGATGATACTTTCTAAACACATTACTGAAGTTCGTAACGCGTACGTTTAAAATGCAGACGCAAAAGGGTGTGTGCGCCTGAAGTCTCTGGGTAATTGAGGAAGAAGTATTTACCGTGACTTATTATGATCGTTTCGTCACGATAATACAGTTTCAACATTCTTCCAACTGAAGGGGAACGGCGGCCCATTGTTGAAATAAATTAAATTTTGTTTTCCTTCATAACAAAATCATGTACATGGGGTAACGTTTCGAGAGTGAGACTTCACTGACTGACTTAGCCTCAATGGAAGCAAGTGTGTCAAGCTATGTACAGTTTAATTAATTCTTCCTGTGCCAAAAATTATCTTCATCAGTGTTGCCAGATTTCTCCAATGTTTACAGCCCAAAGTTACCTTAAAATTAACCCAGTTTTTCTTAACTGAAACCAAGCTTGATATACAAAAGAAAAGCAATCCAAAGCTTTTGTACGAAAAGATACCCAGAGTAAATTCGATGACGACGAACCCACTTTAGGACTAATAATGGTTGGAGTCGGCTTGAATGGGTAATGAAGCAAAACTTTAATATAAGTTTAACATAACAGCAAATGTACAACGTTTCGACAAGGTTTTGTCATCAAAATTAAAGTTTTTCTTCATTACCCATTCAAGCCGTCTCCAACCATTAATACCCAGAGTAATCTTGGAGGAAAAGATATGTAGAAGCTTTAACAACAGTTTATCCACAGGGCATCATTAATAATAAAGATTGTTACAGAAGCTCTGAAGGCACAAAATGTTTCATAACCCTTTCATAAATATAACCGAGTTACTGATGTGATTCCTTTACTATAACGCTGATGTTGGTATCTCCAAAAAATTAAGAAAAAAGGGAATCCCCCACACCCAAAAGTAACGCGGTGCCAGTTCACGAGGTAAAATCTGCCATTCCCTTGTTATCAGAGAGTGTTGTACCAAAGTTTGTATGTAGCGAGCAGACTGCGAAAGTTGCAGTCGTGGCTAATTTGTTCAATTTAAATATTTTTGTGACTATGGTATTCACTTTTAATAAAAGAAACATTAAATCTACCTCAGAATTTCGCAAGACCTTTTAATAATAGCTCCAAAAATAATGGTTTAGTTTAAAGGTTTAATAGAACTTTTTTAGACATGATCTCTCAATATTGTGAGAGGGATCAGAAAACTTGGGATGAGCAGATTCCCTTGTTATTATTAGCATATAGAAGTGCTGAAAATGAGTCTACTCAGAAAAGTCCATTCTTTCTATTGCATGGTAGAGATGTTATATTACCTATGCAGGAGATATTATCTTCTAGAAAAGTTAATTTTGCAGTATATTATGACTACAAGACAGAACTACTACAGATAATGCAGTTGGCATTTGAGTTAGCTAACAAACATTTAACTAAAGCTGCTGAAAGTAGAGAGAAACAAGTATATAAGAAGGCACAGGCTAATGATACAAACTTAGGGGACAAAGAATTGTTATACACCCCGAATGTTAAGAAAGGAAACACTAAAAAGTTAGCAAAGTTATGGAAAGGTCCTTTTAGAGTCCTTAAGCAAAATTAGTCCGGTTAATTTTGAGATCCAAGATATCTATGGAAAAGGTAAACAGCTAGTACATGTTAATAGGTTGAAGAAAGTAAAATGTTATAAACCTTATCAATATGAATGTGTAGAGGACGAAACTAAGAAACAAGGACAAGACAATAAACGAGTGAAATTCGATCCTCAAGTAGTTGTAAACAAACCTAAAAGTTACGTAAGTACAGTCAATACTGAATCTCATGATTTGTTTGTTTGTTTTTGAATTTCGCGCAAAGCTACACGAGGGATATCTGCGCTAGCCGTCCCTAATTTAGCAGTGTAAGGCTAGAGGGAAGGCAGCTAGTCATCACCACCCACCGCCAACTCTTTGGCTACTCTTTTACCAACGAATAGTGGGATTGACCGTCACATTATAACGCCCCCACGGCTGAAAGGGCGAGCATGTTTGGTGTGACGGGGATTCGAACCCGCGACCCTCAGATTACCACCCTACTTAGATTATTTACAACTTCGTAAGTAGCCTATCATGTTATTGAATGCATCAATTACACTAGCTTCATGAGATACAGGCCCGGCATGGCCAGGTAAGATATATATATGTGTGTAATGTGCATTATATAAGTATTATAATTATTTGTATTATTAGTAGATGTATCTCTAGGTTTCCCAGGATTCTTATATTACTGATGATAGGGATCGGGACTGGACAGAATGTAAGTATTGTTCCAGTGGAAAACAAAGTAGGTGTGGTTTTTGTTGAAGATGGTAATTTTATATTATCTGGAGATAAATGGATAATTGTTGAGGACATACTGTTTCCACGGTGTGTTCGGTTGTTAGTACATTTACAAAAATAGTTAGTAACAATCGAGAATTCATTTGATGTGAATACTCACGTTAGTTTGATGTAGAAAGTTCGAATGATAGGACATTACATCACATGAGGTATCAGGGAAGAGGTATTTTACAGTTAACAAGAATCTTACAAGAAGGTCTAATTGAAAAATGATAAAACATTAACTAGACAATACTATGACGAGATAGGTGAGTTATTATTGAAGTTAAATATAGTGTATCTATATCAGACAGAACTCGACAGAAACGAGGTTTAATAAATGCGGGTGGAAGCGTTTTCAAATTCTTATTCGGAACTGCAATCACCAATGATTTACAGGAATTAAATGAGAAGGTAGAACGACAGAGACAGGTATCTAAGGAAATGATTCATTCAATAGGTGAACAGGCAACTATAATGAATTCATTAAACCAGACAATCGAATTGCATGACCAAGAGATTAGGAAAGTATCCAGAGCTTTAGTGAACATTACTAATACATTGATACACACTAAAATCAGACAAACTGAGTTACATAAAGCAGGAATTGAAATTTTAGTTTTTAACACTAGAATTCAGAATA
>NW_013674073.1:4435-19292 GCF_000517525.1 Limulus polyphemus
CAAACTAGAAAGAAGACTTTATATTGCTTGTATGTTTGTGAAACTTTTGTTCGTAAATCATTGTGTGTAATAACTGTTATTGTATTGTTGTGTGTATATTAAAACGTATTTGTGTTAAAAAAACAACTGTGTATTAATTTGTTGGCAAATATTACAAACTGACTATATATCGGCTTTTACTTAACTACTAAATCCAAAGTACAATTTAAGTACCAAATTTAAATTTATCAATTAACTCAATTTTAGACCCTTTGAAATTCTAATACGTAACAAAGGCGATACAAAAACGTATTTTCACTTTAAACGTTATGTGTATTGAACTTATTTCAATGTTTTGTTAATATTCTGGTTTTTGTTTATAAATTTGAGTGGCTTACGATGCCCAAAACACTAGCTAAAGCTAGCTGTCTGCATATTGTAAAACATATCAGATCTAACGTTCTTTACGTGTTGTCGTAGACACATCTAATATTTCAAACTGTGATTTTGTGTGACAACCTTTAAAGTAAATCAAAACTTCAAGGCATCAGAGAATCGTAGGACTGTCTGTATGTTCTAACTAGTCAAGCATCTGCCGCCTGGTAACGTAAAAACGAATGAAATAAATATTTGGAGTGGAGCTATATTTTTACATTTCAACATAGGTGAGCTGGGTTGTAAAAAGATTATTTGTTATTAGTACTTTTGTACAAAAGATAAAATATTTCCTTATATATTTGAAATATTCTCATGAACAACGTTTTGTTTTTACTGGAAAATTTCTCTCGTGACATTTTTATACATTTCAAAATGCTTATTGTTCACATTTTTTCATCGTTAGTTATAACAACTGGTTCACCGTTTTATGAACAGATCTTAAATCACTGCACTAAAATCTGGATTCGTTCATTTAGCATTTATTGAAGTTCTCAAAACAGTGATTGTAATGGTTATCATATTAACTTAATTTAAACTGAAAATTCACAGATACTATTTCCCAAAAGTTTTAAAACATTTTATTTTACTATGTCAGAGTACGGTTATAACAGTGAATGGTGTTTTGGAAATAATAATTTAGGTTTTAATGAATTTTAGTTTATATACAATGTACAAATTTGTAATGTGTAATATTACACTCTGCATATATTACATGTTCTTCTATAACAACATATTTTTGTGTATAAATAATTTTAAGTTAACATAAGTATCTTCAACCTTAAAAAGAATTAACATTTCCAAGTACAGTCACGTGGCTTCAACAGTAGAAAAAAAATTTAATAAGTTGGTGTTAATAGGAGTCTTTTGATTAACAAGATATACGTTAAAAAAATATAAGCTAGTTGTTGTTAATAAGGGAGCTTGCACGTGAAATAACGTTTGAGATTTAAAACAAACTAACATGCCTGTTTAAGACATTCTCAGTTGATGTTTTTCTAAAGACAACAGATAAATTACTGGGTTTAAGGAATGTTAATGTCAATAACCAGAGACTATAGACATGTGGAACAAGGTGAAATTATTGACAACGTAGGCTTATAAAATAAAGCTACATTATATTGGTTAAGCGAAGCAGTGATTTTAAATGCCTAATCAGGCAAAACATTGAGGCTTTTTAGACTTAATGAATGTGATAAAAATCACGTTCAGCTGCAGCTACCCTTTTTTCACATTCTCTTAATTCGTTTTCACTGAATCCCCAATCAGAGGTGTGCAAAAAACAACAACAATAAACATTATACCACTGCATTGAATATATTGTACTGATTATAAACAGCATTTGGAATATGATTTAGACTTCTACATATCCAGCATAGTTGATGAGTTTTGGTATTCAACTAAAACAAAATTACACCACTGTATTGAATATCTTGTGATGATTACAAATAGCATTTGGGATATGCTTTAGACATCCAGCCTAGCTGATGAGTTTTTGTACTGAGCGAAAGACCTCCTGGGTAGTGATTTGTGTAGGATAAAAGATAGATTTGAAATGCCATTTTTGTACATCTTTGATTAGAAATCTGTATAAAATAATTAAGAATGTGAAGAAAAACAAGTTCCGATTTAGCGTGATGAGTGGATGTACTTTCGTGAAACTCGAAAAAGTTCAAATTTGACAATCAATACGCACACGAATTTGTTTATTATTTTAATAACAGAGCAATATAAATCCATGCAACAAATGGATCAAATACATCACAAGAAAACAACACTTAGCATTAGTCAACTTTAGTACACACAACAAAAAAACAAATTTTATTTGGTCACCTTTTACGCATAACTAAACAACGCATGACATTTACAATGGTTATCATCCTAACAATAACTGAATAAGCACACCTATCCATACTTATAAAGCATTGCACAGTCTCCAAATGTACATAAGAAAGTGAGGATTCCCTGTGATTGAATCAGAAATATAATACTTTGTTGTTGTTTTCCATAAATACATATCCACTGTTGAAACCTCTAACAAAATATTGCTTTGTGGACCAATGTCTGTATAATTTGGATGTGATGTTGCCAACTATAAATGTTCGATGTCATTGTGATATTCCTTCTACAAAAGAGTTAGAAGATACCAGAAGCAAATATTCACACATCTAATTAGTTCACTTGTTAAAGTTTCCTACCAAGCACTTATTAGGGCATTAAGATATTCCAAATGTTTCAAAATCGGAAGCAAACATGTATAATGAGCTAATTAAATTATTGTACATTCATGTATAGAAATCTTCAACAAAGAAGAACAAAAGAGAATGCTTCAGCTACTTCAATTCCATAGCTTTACATCAGATAAATTATTAGTTTCACAAAAGATAGAATAATCTGCAATAATTAAGCAATTAAAACGAATCAAGGGACAAATCGAAGCTTAAAAACTTCGATTTTACCAGTAACAAAAAAAAAGAAGAGCAAACATGGCTCGTTTTCGATACTACAGACTTACGCGCATACACAAAAATAATAATTTTGAACGACTAATCCGTCAATAAATACCTGTAAAAATAAAATAAAATAATAAGAAATTGGTAGTGGTGTTTCTATGAAAGAATGTCTGCTATCGTACTCCTAATATACTAGAAAAAATTAATAATTTTCCCGCACTTTTTTCGTCGTATTCTAACGTAAACAAGGTTTATTTACAATGATTATGGAAACCACAGCCTCTTTAAATCCAAATTATAAGGCAATATTTGCTTTTGCAATATTTTCTGATATATGTAGTTTTCACGTATTTGATTGCTTAATACACTATTTTTCAAAATATAAATAAAGCAGGCATAGAAAATATACAGGGTGGACTATGAAAAAGTGGAATCGAAACAGTATTTCAGGAATAATGTGTAAGCGGTGACAAACAATTGTTAGCGAATTTCCGAACAAACAATAACACATGTCTGTGAATAAGAATTGGTGTAATTTCATTAAATACAGTTTCTCATCTTTCTTTTTTTCTCTGCAGTTCATATTAATGTTGAAAAAACACTCAGCCCCTTTGTCTACTCACTATTAAAAGACACAATCAGAAAATACTAATAATTTAATATAATATTTTGTACTTTATACTTTACGTAAACCTGAGTGAACTCGCATTGGCCTAGAAATAAGCGCCTCTATACATACAAATTACAAAACAATAAATATATGGGCTATATCTGTTAACCCATAAAGAAAATCACTTTTTTAACACTAAATTTAAAACTGTTTACGTTATATGGAACCTCAATTTATCTTGTTTGCATGGTTGTTTTGAAAGTACCTACATTTTATCACTATAAGTTGTGTTTTGTAATATAAATTAAAATATCCAATAAACACAAAAGTCAAAACAAGTAATTCAAACGATTATTTCTAGAATACTTGAAACACGCAGACATCCTCTGTTCGACAAACAAATCACTTGCTGTTACTCACCTAATATTATGAAATTTTACTTGAAACATTATACAGAATATTTTTCTTACCTATTGTGTGTCTGTGTGAATAGACTCATCATTTTTGTCAAAAATATAGGCGATATTGTATCTATTAAGCTTAAGTACGATCTAAACAAATGATTGAAAGCAAGAACAGCGTAATTTCATACAATGACAAACATGATCTTACCAGCCAGTAATTTCAGTTTGTAGAATACGTTTTTAAAATATTCGTCAATGCTGAATATGGTTATATATTCTTTAGATGATAATTATATCAACAGAAGAAAGCAATTACTTAATAAAGTGAAACACGGTCATATGTTCATATGCGAGTTTCAATAGTTTCCACTTTCAATCAACTGGGCAACATTTGTATTGGGAATATACACCGATTAATAAATTTATTACCGCCATTACTGGTCTTGGAATATTCAAGATATTATTGGTATAAAGATTATTTTTAATTCTTTATGGACACGGAATTTTCAAACTAGTGTCAAGAAATATCTTAGAACAATCCCCCGGTTTGATAGCGATAAGTTCACGGACTTATAACGCCGAAATCCGGGTTTCGATTCCTCGCGATGAACAGAGCAGATAGCTAATAGTTGCTTTGTTCGAAAACATATAAACAAATCTTCGAACATCGTGTAAATTGAAGCTGACTTGGAAGCCAATACCTCAATACTAATATAGTCAGCTTCATGTCCGAGATAAAAACTAAAACATTGTTTGTAACTCCTTAGATATATTAAACAAGTAGCTTTGTTTTTTGGTAAAATTTAATATTTCAAATGTTGTTTCGTAAATCTTTAAAATTTAAACAACCTACAATTTTAACATAAAATATAATACTGAGTATCACAAGTATTATAAAACTACTAGAGGCTACTTCAAATACTTTGATTGTATTTATCTTTTGCTGTCCTGCTTATTCAAAACGTGGACAACATTACAGTTAAAACTGTACACGCAATCATGTGCATTGACGAAAACTAGCTTATCGAAAAATTCTTTGATCAAATTGTTGCTACAATATTACGAACTTATCAAAATTTGTAATGAGTACTTACTTTTAAAGAAACATCAACATTTTACAAAATAAAATATTTACAGCAGTTTACCATAAGTAAATAAACCTAGTATTAGGTATTGATTTTAGTAAATTATAATATTCTATAACAGATTATTTAGGCAATTGAATTAGTTAAATGAAAAAAAGTTCAAATAAACAACGAACGGACTGCTAAAGAAAAAATGACGTGACTTGAGATTGAGCACAGAAATATTTTAAAATAACGTGATCTACAACTATTTGAATGATTGTTTTTCTTTAAAGCTGGCAGGTCATATGGCATTGACGTTGCGCCATCTAGTGATCGCTGCTTCAAACAAAGAAAAGCTGATAAGAGAGAAGAAATTACCAAGATAGCTAACAGTACCACCAAGGAAGCCGCAAAACCTGGTGCTGACATACAGATAACGCTGTCATGATCTCTTCTCTGGGTATAATTCACTGGCGCTGAATCATTGTTTTTTAATGAGAAAGCCAAATCTCCAACCGAAACTACACGAATAACCCTGTTCAATCCGACTTGAGTCATCTCTTCTAAGGAGGCATTAGAGTCACTACCTGAAAAGTGGGCTTCAACATTTTTGCTGACGTCACGTTCCTCACGTGGTCTGCCGGCAGGAATGTAGCCAGGAGGAGGCCCTTGGATATCTTCTCGAACAATATTAGGTTCCACAGGATAGGCGCACTGTTCGGGACATTGGTACCTGCAGATCTGAATAGTACACTGAAAGTGAACTTCCATAGAGTCTGGGAACTTAAAGGCCTGAAAATGTGCGTAAGACAGAACAGACGCACTGGATCCAAAATTTTTAATTTTTGTAAATCTACTCATGAGCTTAGGCCTGACAATACAGCCTCTACTGTCAACAAGCTCGATAGGTGCTCGCTTGCCATCGTGGGCAATACAGTTTCTGACCAGCATGTCAAATCTATTCTCATCATCCTTTATAGCTAGTACCATGGTCATGGTCTGACCAATCTTGACGATTCCAGCTGCTTCGCTAGCCCAAGGCCCCTTACCTACCTGGATCTGCATCCAACACCCTACGTTGTCTCCAGCAAAGTCAGCTCGCACCACATCTAACATGTCCACAGGGAAAGGACGGAAAGTAACAGCCTTTTCGTACTGATCATGCCAAGTGCAGCGTAGTTTCCGAGCTTGATCCCACACCTCTTGCACCTGGGGATCATATTGGACTATGATAGTGTTCTCGAAAAACGTGCCGCTACCACTGTTTCCACCATAGCCATAAAGACCATTCTGTGTGTTTCCTGTAGTTCCACAACTATTAATAGAAACGTCGAAGTAGACACTCTTTCTACCTGATCCTGCAGGTAGGTAAACACAGCTACCGTAGTTATAGTGGCCCTTACTAAATATGATTCCGTGAAAAGCTTTATCAAAATCAACAGCGACTTTCATCAAATTTTTCTCGCATTTCACATCCAAATGAACAATCTTTGGCATCTCGGGCTGGGGTAATGGCCAATGATCAGTTCCAGGAAGGTTGGGAAATCCTGGGAAATTGCTACTCTGTGGTTCTGATCCAAATCCTTGATGTCCATCAAGCCCGTTAGGTCCTCCAAATTCCTCAGGTCTTCCATTAGAAAGATAGACAGGTTGAAGAGGGCCATAACTACCTAATCCATCCTGGTTGAACTGGTGTCCTGCAGCATACCCTCCTGTTCTGCCCAGTTTCACATGCTGGGCCAAGGAAGGCAAAATAAGTGAGCCTTGAAGACTAGGGAGTGGCAAAGGTACGGGAATGGGAGGAACATTGTGGTTAGACAACAGTGGACCAAATCCTGACTTGTGAGGAGGATAAGCTTTTTCTTCCAAGGTTTTCTGACCCTCTGCTGTTTCTAAATCACTACTAGATACCTTTTCTGAGATTTTGTCAGAAATTCCCTTTTCAAATTTTTCTTGTGTTTCTTCAGTTGCAAGAGAAACCTGAAATTATCGCAATATATATATAGTATTCCATTTTCAGGAATGAAAAAAAGAAACTGAATGAGTTAATCAATTTAAGCTGAAGATGCTATTTAGAAAAAAATATTTCAAATGATCAAGAAATACACATAAGTTGATCTAAGGAATATATGTAACGTGGAGAAACTAAAATTTGAGAGATTAGGTATGGATATGTAAATCTTAATAGCTACGTATGTCTGTAATCAGTACATAAATCTTTATATATATATGTATATATAATAATAATAATGACGTGCCATAGAAGGTCAAAATACGATGTAATGACCAGTTTTCAAGATAATTTAGTACTCACTAACATACACAAAATGATAATCGAATATTACTAAAAAATTAATTTATTTCCTTACTCTAACTTTTAACTTTCACATTATTATTTATGGTCTCAATTGGGAAATACGAATTTAGGAGTTGTCCGTGTAAACTGTTCGATCGATTTATCGACCATGGATTGGTAGCCAGCCACAAAAGGCACATATAAAGCATTTGGTATTTGGCTAATCTGGTGGCAGGATTTTCTAAATATTAATTAACAACTGTAAATATATGATTAAGCAGCAAACCATACTTTATTGTTAACATACAGATAATACTGATAAAAACAACAACAAGAATTAGTCTTTCAAGAACCTGACAATCATATTTCAACTCAAACTATACCTCATTCGTAATTAAGCCTTTTACGATTAAATCTCTACAGTCAACAATTAAAAACACATTAGACTTTAATTCTCGATAATTTCTCTACTTTCTTCGTTTTGGGATGAGGTAGTGGTAATTTAGTCTCTGTATTAAAACTTTAAAAAATTTCCTCGGAGATATAATCATTTTATTAAATTATCAAAATATTTCGTCACCCACGTCAAAGAGCAACGCCCGGTCCTGGCCAGACGCAACTTTCCAGGTCAGGGTTAGTTGAAAAAAGAACTCTACATGCGTTATTTCCCGCCATCATCTCTCTAAGTTCATCAGGAAGAAAAGCAACGCATAAAAATTCGAGAGTCTGGTTCTGCCGACGGCGGTTTTAGTTTTTACACGGCAAAACAAACTAAAAGAAAATTGCTCTCATTCCCCCTTTCCCCCAGCATGTGTAAACTTTCTACGAGAACGAGATTTAGTTACTCCCAATGACAGGTTTGATCAACAGGTTTGTTAAGCAGCAGGGAACGGAACTGGTAGTGACAGCCGTTGCCCAAGGCAACCGATTAAAGCAAACACACTGCTATATCTTCCGATCCGTTACCTATTTCCCTAGCTAGTGACCACGGAAGATGGTGGGGGAAGTAGAAATAAGGGAAGCTTCTATATAGATTCAACTTTAAAATATGCTTGTCTCGTGCAGCTGCTGGGTCTGTCATGATCTTGTGGGCCAGAGTACCGGTAAATCCCCTGTGGCGGCACTATTACACACTTTCCACTAAAACCGGGAAGTGATGTTGATTACATGGTAACCCGGATGTCTTATCACATGTGAGGATATGTTCCAAATCAGTATTTAGGTTTAACAGATCGAAATTATTAACTTGACGTAAATGTACAAAATTGTTATATTTCATACATTTACGAATGAAGATAATTAAATGAAATGTGTCACAGTGTTCGTAATTTTAACACGAATTTTAAAATTGGCAGACAAAACCCATTCTCAAAACGTTCACCAACATTAACCTAAAGATGAAGATTAAATACCGCTGCTTACAAATTAAGAGATAGTACATGCTGTGATCAACTTATTGCTTTCCTAAGGCCTTCTTTTTAAGTCGAACCAGATAAGCCTTTAAAGAATTTTGTATACTATTTGCAGGATTTTACTCAGAAAAGGAGTAATATGAGGCAAAAAGGAATGGCCAAAATTAACATTTTTAAAAGTTTCCTTATTTTGTTTGTGGCAAAACTACTAAGACTAACTTGTCACAGTCCCTAATTTTGAACTGCTGACCAGAGGAGAGGCAACTGGCTGACAGCACACACCGCCAACTTTTGGGTTACTCTTTTACTATCGAATAATGGGACTGACCATAACATTATAACGCCCCAACGGCTGAAAGAGCAAGCATTTTCGATGCCGTATTTCGATTTTGTAACCTGCAGATTGCGAATCGAGCGCCCTGACCACGATCCTCAAAACATTTTACTTGTTTGTCACTGGATGATACTCTTACCCCCATGAATGTGTATATGTATGTCCAAAAAGTTATTAAACAGCCCACGTGCAAAAAATAAATTAACTAACAACAAGAAAGGCACGATTTCCAGCTGCTGAATCTGTTTCATTCTGGATTTAAAAATAGCGTTTTCGGAGAACCCTACGGCTGTACAACACCTGCAAACACCCCTAAATATAAGTTTTAAAGACAATATTTTATAAATGATAACGTTAATATATATATATATATATATACACTCTATAAAAAGTAGTTTGTCCTTAATATTAATATATATATATATACATAGATATGTCTCTCTGTGTGTATTCTACTTAAATAAATACACGAACCCAGAGTCAACTGAGATTTAAGTTAGTCTCTGGAAAAAGTTACTAAAAACACCGACTATATATATGTATAGCGTTTTATTTCGTTGTTTCTTTTTTCAACTAAAAAACACATTATCAAGTAAAGATATTTTCGCTACCATTTTTTTCTGCTTCGTTAGATATTAAACACTACAACTCAATAATTTATCAGAATAGAATGAACCATCTCAAGGACATCGTTGTTTTACGACTTTGTGGAGAAGTATAGTTTCAGCCGTTTTCTAAGGATGACATCGTATGTTGACCGGTTCTTCTTTGAACATATGAACTAAAAATTGAAGATAGTCGAGGTTCATTTATATATAGTTTTTAGACCTTTCACATACAGAAGACTTTTGAAAGCACAACAAAATCAAATAAACAAAGACGACAGTAGGTTAATAATGTTACTTACCCTCAAGACTATCGAAAGAATCAGAAGGACCTTTAACCTAAACATGGTGTTTCTAGCTGTTCCTCTTCCTTTCTTCTAAATGGTTTGAAAACACAAGTATTAGAAGACACTTATTGTCATCATTATATTTCATAACCAAGAATCTCAGAATGTTGTAATCTAAAAAAGGTCTTCCTCTCTTTATCACCACTTAATTAACAAAGCACACAAATATCAACGCTTAAAAGACCACACTTTTTTGCCGGCGGGATAGATTTTACGTAAGGTGATCCGGACAAAACCACATAAAAAGAACGAATAAATTTAGAAAACAAATAAACAAAAACAAGCAGTATAACAAAAAACTGTGTTTGTATTTAAAGTGACCTAACTCCGGCAGTTACCAATGCTGTATTATGGTATACTAAAAACTTCAGAATCCTAACCGTAAATTATTTAGATCTACTGGGTCTAGATAGCATAGAATCATAATTGTTGTCTTCAGGAGTAAGAAAAGTTTCCTCTATTGAGAACTGTTGTAGCTTAGTAGTTAGCGTTCTGGTCTGTGTGATCTGAGGGTCCATGTTTCCTATCTTGTTGTATCATAAACGCATTGTACAGTTTGGGGCCGTGGATGCATTATAAGAATGACGATCAAGTCCTACTATTCTATTAGAGTAGCCGAAGAGCTGGCGGTGAGTGCTGTTGAGTAATGTCCCTCCCTTTGGTCTATTAGTTGATAATTAGGGACGGCTAGCTTTGCGTTCATTTCCGAACTAAACAAATCCTGTATCGATGTCCTCTGGTGAAGATTTAATTTATTATTTTCATAATGTAGGTTGTCTTTTTTTAGAACTTTCGAATGTATATGTTCCACATAAAAGAGAGACGTTTTGATGATTATTAAACATTGTTGCATAACTGATAGTAGATCGATTAAATGCTTATTCAAAGTCGTAGACTGCTTTAGAAAATGAAAAAGTTCTTGATTTAACATCATAATTTCTTAACGAAAGATATCAGAAGAAAGTAGTATCTGCACGGTCTTATATCTCAAGAATCATCAGTATGATAGAACTTCCTTTCGTTTTTGTTAAACATAGCCTTTTTCTACCCAATAGTGTATCTTTCTTAATGGGTTAGTATCTAATTAGATTCACTACATAATACACCATAGCTATTACAAAATGCTTACGACAGACGGTAAGGATTCCAGTTTAGGTCACCAAGTCTTTACTTTTATCTCGAAATTAAAATTATTCAAGTCAGGTTGTAAAACAAAAAGTATTATTACCGAATTCTGTAAAATTGCAACAGGAAAATCTGTCGTTTGAAAAAGTATTTTGATTTATTCAATTTAAAAAAAAAATCACAACTACTTTTATATATATATAATTGACAGTACAATGACTTTAACATATGTTTCACTAAAGTATGTTTAAAGCGTATTTGCTCTAAATTTATTCATTGTTGGATTAGTTTGTTGTAGGGCAGTATTGCTAAATAGATTACTTTTCTTATTTGTGGTAATCAACTTAAATCTGCAAATCACACACCATAAACTTTCTTCCCATAATAAACATTTAAAAATTTGCAAGAAAACTAAAACTTTTATATAAAATATAGAAATAAAAAAATCTAAAATAACTGCAAAACAAAACTTTCAGTTTGCCAGTAATACACGTAAATTCAAACAAACAACACTAAAGTACCAACTAACGACTGAGTGAGAATACAAAAGTACACAATAAGCAGACAAATTATGTTGTTAGGCCTTTAGGACTATAAAACTCTGGTATTTTGGTGTGGACATATTCAGTTATTGGCCAAACTTGCAGTTATAAATGTTATTATTAATTACAATGGTAAACAATACAGTACCATTTTAGAAATAAAATTTGTTCCAGTTATAGGGAAATATTATATTTTCTTTACAAAAATATCGTTCAGTAAGCTTATGCTCACCCTCGGCCTCAATCAGCGCTGTTTTTAAGCAAATCTTCATACTGGGTACATACTGTCTTACCTTTAAAAAACACTTCCTATCAACGTACCATTAGCACTTCTCAAGTTCACAATAAGCAATGGGTGCACGAATTCAATTCATTCGTTTTATACTGGTCCTAAAAGAATGTAACCCACCTTGTTACTTTCGCGCCTAGTAGAACAAGAACCGTCTGCTGCCACGGGCTAGAATCTTAACTGTAGTTCAACGTGGTTGTTTAAATGTTTCTCCCCTGTTTCTCATTGGCCTTGGCCTTGATGATTCCGCGCGTCCTTCTAGTGATTGGCTTGGAGTAACGGGATCGAAGCATTCTTGTAACCCCAAAAAGATTTTAGAGCTGGATATATATCGAGCGTTAAAAATGTTACATTAATCTAGTAAACGTTGTAAAACCCAGTAAAATACATAGCACTGGCCTAATTGGTATTCGCGAAACGGCGATGAACGACATAACGAAATAGTTTGCATAGAATGTAAAAATTACCTTTAAGTCTGATGTACACATAGTCAAATAACTAAAAATTAAGTTTTTTAAATTATCTGGTGACATTATTAATCGCCGCCTTGCCCAAGATACTTATAATTATTATACAGTATATGTATATATATACATGCATAACAGTAGGTCCATTGGTATTGTCACAAGTGAACTCTTGGACAGTTATACATTTTCAGTTTTGTTTTTGCTGAAGTTAGTTTCAACCTTATATATATATATATATGATGTAAATTAATATATATAATTTGTTTAAAACTTGACACATTATGTCGTAATATCAAGTATATGTTATTGTCACATTCACATGAATATTATTTTTTCCCCATTAATATCGACTATAATTTCCTGTTACAAAGATGTGAATATTGACTTCTGTCTATCCTTTAGATCATATTTAACTACAAACAATAAATGAAACATTTTAATAGATTTTGAAGATCCAAACTTGCAGATATAGTCACTGGAATTCAATGAAGAGCTTCATCGATTTCATATCACTGAAGATATAGCTTACCAAACCCAAGGCTTCCTATCCATATACCTGTTGGAGCCTTGTCTATTTTGTCCTAATTATTTATCTTCCTATCTATCTGAAGATATATCTATGTGCACCGAGGATCTATTTTAATACCATACTATCATATCAAAGTTCTACGCTTGAAATGTTACAATAACTTATCATGAAAATGAATCTTAATCAAATATTCTTCTTAAGTAAAACCAATCGTAAAGTCAATTGGAACTTCAGATATGAAGAAATAATTAGTTACGTAGTTTTGTGTGAAATTATGATAGTACCAAAATCTCCCCTTTTTTCATATCCCAGTTTTAAGCTATGACTTATTTTCTTTGGCTTTTCTTCTTACCCAGTTTCTTATTAAAAGTAAAAGAAATAGTTTATCATTATTTTATACTAGTTCCGTGTTAACTAGTCACGTTCAAGTATGTAAGTAGTTTTTGTAGGTTTTTTTCATCCTAAAATGATAATAAGAAGTAAGATGAACACAGCACTACAACTTTCCTTGATAATGAATGCCTAGAACACTTGATAAATAACGTAAACACCAATAATATTGTTGCGTCAGCGAGGTCACGTGACTAGTGTCACACCACCTATTTTCTAGAAATATCTTGTTCCTTCGTGAATGCCCTCGCAGTTACTAGATATATGTTTGTCTGGTATATATATAAGACGCTTACAACGTGACGTGAGAATGTGTGTAGGTAGTGAGTAATTGAACTGCAGTCAGAAAGTATTGTTGAAGTTAACGTTCGTTATTAAAACGTTTGTTATAGAGCGACTGTTGAAAATAAGTGTATAGGTAAAGTTATATTCAGAAAGAATAAACCAGTTTTATTAAGTAAGGACTTGTGTCGCTAAAGTTTCGTCGGAACAAAGTTACGGAAAATCAATTAACGAACGGAGACGTAACAATATTGTTACGTATCTGCTCGTTTGATAATTTCCCGTAAAAATTCTTTCCGAGAAACTTCAGCGATACAAGTCCTTTCTTAATTAAAACTAGTTTCTTTCTCGTTATAAACTTTGTAATACACTTAATTTCCACAGTCATTTTAACTTAAACACACGCTATAATTCACAACGATTCAAGCACTTTACTTACGGTCACTACCGCTCACTTGACTCAATTATCTGTCTCTATCTCTCTATCTTAATTAATTGTCTCGCTTTATCTGGCGCGCTTATATACAGGAATAGAGGGCGTCTAGCAAATACTGGATTATTCGTGATGTTCCCCGATTCTTCTAGAAACTCATCACGTGTTACCAGCGTCACGTGACTTCCACTCGTAACAATATGAAAGAAAAAGTACAGACACATAATTGTATTTCCCTTATGTCAAAGGTCTTTTTGAAAACATACAAAAGATAAATAAACAACATAAAATATTCAGAAGCCACAAAACAATATCATCGCATTTAGCACACATACCAAACCACCTAAAGATAGAACTGGGAGCAGTGGAAAATAAAAAGACCAACAAAAGAAATAATTCAAGAGCATACTAGACATCCAAAACTCTTTAAAACCGATCTACTTGCAATAGACCATCATACCAGAAACGAAAACCATGCGAATAATTGAAGTAATCTAAAATAACGGGATATCAACCACACAGGAGAAAAAGAAAGAAATATAAAAGAAGCGTTTTACATGCATCTAACTGATAACACACTCCGCCAACCTGACATGGAAGTCAGTAAAACCTGTATTTCTTCTTGAACGCATTCAAATAGTTGATTCAAGTCCTAACGGAAGAATACAGATGAGAGGATAGCACACAGAATTGAATCACAAATACTAATACTACAGAAGTAATTCTTTTCAGGACTTCCTTGAAAAAAGCAAAAGATGTGCAATCGAAATGTGAGATAAAAAATAATTAGTAATTAGCAAATTGTTACGACAGCGGAGGTCACGTGACGCTAGTAACACGTCATGCGCTTCTCGAACG
>NW_013674073.1:19302-27642 GCF_000517525.1 Limulus polyphemus
AAGTTTCTTCGGAAAGAAATTATACGGAAAATTAACTAACGACCAGAGACGTAACAATATATTTGAAACATTAATAACTGATTAATGATTAGACTTTGATAATTGTAAAGACTATTAACCACAACAAAGATCGATAACCGATCGCCACAACCTTATCGTGTATTTATGGATATTTAAGTAGATTAACGATTACATATTTTCTTCAGTTTTCATCTTACCAAGTTATTTTTGTAGCCTAAATTGTTTAAGATAAATCCTAAAAGATATTCGAGACCTAAAATATTTTCAAAAATTATATCTGGGCCTGAAGATATAGTATAATGCGTTTTTAAAGTGTCATAAAGGCGTGATTTTGTGATAATAAACATATGAAAATCAGACACTTTGCTATACTTTCTGCACTGATGAAGCATTTAAAAAAGTTTTAGGCGAGTAGCTTTAGGAGGGTTTTCGTCATCGGTTGAAAATATGTGACCTCTGCCGTTCTCAACAAGCGGGTATGGCGAGTGAGTATCGCAACGCTACCTACTGTAATAACGGATCTGCTAATTCCCCTTCATCGCTAGGTCAAGTACTAGCTGTAGTAAAGTTTTTAAACGTAGAGACACCCCACCTACAGCACCGCTCTTCTATGTGTTACTTAAGTTTAGGTTATTTCTGGGAGATATTTTCATTCTTCTAGTACAATCGTGATCTTTAATTATTTATAATGATATACATAAAGAATACAAAGTCTTATTATAAAATTTTGTAGAAAATACAAATATAAAGTTTTGACTGATGTTTACTGAATATTTGAAGTAAGGTCGTAACACACCAGGAAAGGCCACTAATTCGGTAATTATAAACTTACACTCCCTTTCTCTTACGTATGTCGAAGTTCAATTTCCATAGAGCTGGGCGTGGTTAAATCGCTAGGTTGCCGAGTTGCTGATCAAAAAGCCGAACGTTTGAGCCGCAAGATACCACTGAAAGTTTCACACTTTCACCTGTCACTGTGTTATAAATATACCAGTCGTAGCAAACTTGCCACACTATCCAAAAAGAGGCTCATTCAAAGAATATTACTTTAAATGCAAGCCTATAAATACTGAAAGTATCTGCCACTTTTGAAAGGCTAATGAAATTTATACTTAGAGGACTGCAATGAGAAAGACGTTTCATTTATGTGGATGTCATATACGTGTTTGGTCACACATTTTAAACCATATTTGAGAATGTAAGAATGGTATCCTAGCACATCAATGATGCAGGTTTCAAATTGAAACTAGAAAGTGGATGCTCATGTACATGGAAGTACAGATTCCCAGTTACATTTCCAGTAGTTATTCATTGTCCATTGACATGGTGTATTATCAATGATTTGGTCCAGTTTCTCCTAAATAGCTGATTTTATTATTTTATGCCTGCATTGACAAAGAACGGTGTTTGCTTTGTATGGACATCAAAAGTGTGTGTTTCAGTTCTTGAAGCACACTTTAGTCTAAGCACTAGTGTTGACTTATCCTTGTTAAGACTGTCTATTCGTCAAGGATACATATTCCAATGATAATGGAAATGACATTATTTTTTTCCAAGTATTTTGCGACAAAAAAAAAGAAATACTTGCAGCTGAAGTATTTGTCAAGCATTACTTCCACTTCTTGACCAGCCATCATTAAAATTACCACTGAACTTCAAAAAGTTGGAAAATATGATAGTGCTCTGAGTAATGCCATTGCAAGAGTAGTGCTTTGTTGCAGAACATCAGCCAAATTTCAGTAGAATAGAAACATTAACGGAATCTCTCACTAACCAATGAGATCATGCCCTTTTGTTGACAGTTCAGATCTTGTACATCTGTAAGTAGTTAAAACCATTGTAGCATCGGTGATGACAAAACATACAAACACTGACAATTCTACATTTGAACAAACACCAGAGATGACTGATTAGGATTTTCAAAAAGAGCCATTGAAGGACCCAGCCTTAACTTTGTTGCTACCTGCTATGCAATAAGGAAGTGCTCATCCGTAGCAAATTGGTAAACATAGTACCGATGTGTGCAAAATCTGATCTCTGGTATTGCCAATTATAAGTGCAGGGTGGTTTATTGTAGCATTTTTATGAATCACTGAAACATGATAACCAACCTGTTATGTATATAGTGGTCTGTGGGATTCCAAATCAGGAAATACTTCAGACTTTGCATAATGCAAGGACTAGGGAGGGCACCTGGGGCTATCATACACTTTTGCAAATGTATCAAAACAGTTTCTGTGGCCACAGTCGTGTAAAAACTGTGCATTGGTGTAGATACTGCATCAGTGTGCTGTCTAGAGGAAAACTGGCTGCGCCCAAGTAAAATTTAGCAGAGAGTAATAGGTTTCCCTGTGGAGAGAGATAGAATCACTCTAGATATAACTAGTTCTATGCCTAAAGCAGAAAAATGTAATTAGTATGTGCTGGTCATTATACATTATTTTTCCGTTGTCTGATACATTTGCATAATCCATCACATAGATGTGTTGGCCGAACAACGGATATCATACTTAGGCTCACCAGGAGAAATCCGTGCAGATCAAGAAGCTAACTTCAACAATCATTTGTTTGCATAGTTATGTCGAGTGTTATATATGGTGTACTTCACTATATCATCCTCAGTTTGATGGTTTGGCTGAATGGACCCTTCAGAGTGTCGAACATATACTTGCTAAATTTATTAACCCTGACCGAACTGTATGTGATGATGACATACCATGAAACCAGTCAACTATTTATCTCCTGCACCTCCTGATGCTCATACGAGAAGTATTGCTACCTATGGATCTAATGTATGACCCTCCACTTAGCGAAGAAGTACCATAGTGTTGTCAGAAATATGTGAAATGACTGCTTTTTTTATTTTTTTTATATTTTGCAATAGTTGATGTGCATGAACTTGCAAATGTGCATGGATAAAATGAGATGCTACAACATACCAGTAATGGGATGAAAGTTCAAGCTTGGTGACAGTGTGTGGTTGTGCTGCTCATTTGCAGTGATGAAACAGTGAAGAGAATAATGAGTTACAATATAGGGCATGATTACAAGTCTATGTACATGATGAGCTCCTGGAGAGTAAGATAATAAATTACCTTTGTGGCCAACATCAGTCTTTTGTAAACCCATTAAGATTCAGAAAACTCTAAAGCTGTTGTATTCAACTTAATGATAACTCTTCATCTCCGCAACTTCATTTGGCTTACAAATTCAAACCTCATCGCTTACATTGTTTTTATTATGGTTGAAATGTTCGTTTTAAGCCATGTCGTGTATGATGGATCCACTTAGCAGACTTTAGGTCCAAATTGTTATGCTTTTTACTAAGACAGTATCTCAATTTCACATCCAAATGTTATTGAGATGTTTGACAACATCGAATGTTATGTAAAATATGGAACATTTTGACCCATGATCGTCCCATGCATGAAAACCCACTTCAGGTATGATATGTGGCACATTATCAACACATGACACAATATGAGGCCTGCACATATCCTCCTGCCTGTACGCTTGAGTATAGAGAAGAGCTCACTTGAGTATTGAGAAGAGCTCTAAAACTGCGTCAGCTGATATACAATATCTCCTTTTTTACAGCTTTGGCTGTCTACCTGGTGGACTTAAACAGTTTCATTAGCTTATGTTACAGACGCATATATTCAGTGATGATGTAAATGTTGAATGTTTTCTTGGCCCAAAAGTAAAGAGGGCATTTTTCCACCCTTTATCCCATATGTGTCTGAACAATGTCTGGCACTGCCAATTCCTCATAATGTCTCCTTTCTTTCTACATTATTATTCAAACTAAATCCTTTCCATGATACCATTTTATTTATTTTTTATTTGGCCTTGTGCTATACTGAAGTATTGTTGAATAAGAATAATCAAACCACAAGTAGGTTCTGTAGTAATCCTGTTTCGGAATATTTAGTTGGCAAGAACGAGTTAAAATAAGTAAGCGGCGTATTGAAAACAACAAACCAAGATATAACAGAAAACAAGGAACTTTATACTTATGCTTACCATTATTTGTCAAAAAGTTGAAAAATCACTAAGCACTCTCACGAAAAAAAGATGAAATTAAAACCAACTGACTGAAAAGCAAATAACAGAAATGAAGTTAGCTGAGTTTTATGTTTAAATTGAAGTGAGTAAACTGTTGAAATATAAATACTGCTATGGATGGATTTTTATAGAGGAAACAGAACACAACAAGAAAGATATCTTACTAGTATGTCAGAAAACAAAAGAACCAGAATTAAAACTGAGAATGCTTTGAATTTATTTCAAAGTGACGTCTGTGAGATCACAATATATATATATATAGGTTGTAGGACCAATAACTTGCATTTTAAATCATATCAATTAATACCAGATGCCTAATTTTAATAAAATAATTAAATGAAAGGAGTAATTAATATTATTTTATAGCAGTTTGTCTTGCCTTGTCAAAGCTATGTTATACATTTATTGTTTGGAGCGGTGCAATGTTTTCAGTTGGAAAAACAGCAAGTTTCTTAGGCTGGGGTAAATATCATGATAAAAAAATGGCAAAAATGGCCTAGTTGCTAGCGTGTAGTGCTACGAATGAGAAGGTTCAACGTTCGAGCCTTTGATATGCCACTGAATGTGCTCCGCACTTTCAGCTGTGTGAGCGTTATAAAAGTAACATTCAATCGTACTGTTGCGTCAGCGAGGTCACGTGACTAGTGTCACGCCACTTCTCTCGAACCTTCGGGAATAGTCGGGAGATTACTAGATATAGGGTAGTCTGGTATATATATAAGAGGATGACAACGTGACGGAACAATGTGTGTAGGTAGTGAGTAATTGATCTGCAGTGAGAAAGTATTGTTGAAGTTAACGTTCGTTATAGCGTTTGTTTTAGCGCAAATGTTGAAATCAAGTGTATCGTGAAGTTATATTCAGAAAGAATAAACCAGTTTTATTAAGTAAGGACTTGTGTCGCTAAAGTTTCGTCGGAACGAAGTTACGGAAAGTTAATTAACAAACGGAGACGTAACAGTACTATTCAATTAACTGTAGCTTTTAGGCGGCGGGTGCTGCTGGCTGGTTTCCCTCCCTATGATCAACGATTTTAAACTAGGGACGGCCATTCAGCTCGCCTTTGTGTCGTAAAAGTTACTGTTCAGATACATATACTAAATATATAGCATATAACTATCTAATAATTCATTAATAAACTTTTTAATACAAAAAATTAGCTTTATAGCTAAAAGTTATCACGTTGATATTGGATCTTTTTAATTAAACATTTTTTTTTAAGTTTTATTCGTAGGGCTGATATAACGTAACAAAAGCATGACGTCGTTACACGTAAACAACCCAAGTAGTAGTTCACCATCGAAACATAAATCAATTTTGTACTGTTACCATTGCCTTTACTGGTTATATGTGATATTATAACTGTAATGTGTTGTGTTGATGATAGTTATTATTAGGTTTATGTGCGTGACAAAGTTATTATATTGTTAATTAAATATCTACTTATATTAGTTTATAAATTCTATGAAGCGATGATTTTGAAACGACACGAGATGGTGCTTAAATAACTAGAAAAAACCTTTCAATGTATAGATTTTCGCCTGTGGGCCTAAAACAAAAATCTAGGTTAAAAAACATCATTAGGCCTGAACGGAACGTATGGTCCTCATTATTATATAACGTTAGGTTGTTTACTTCCGTATCACCTGGTGGTGGCCTTGACCGTGCGATAGTTATCGAGCTTGAATCGAGTACGAAGATTACCTTTCATTACAAGATACGTAGGCGGTTCGTAAATGCAGAAAAACAATGCCAAATAAATAACAACGAAAAAGAACTAGTGGTGTTAGAATAGGTTGGGCAACTGTCCCAGGGCCCAGATGTACAGGAGTCAGTGGCGTCATTTGCTATGGGGAAAACGAGAGCAGTTGCCACCTCCAGCTTTTGATGGATATAATATAATCACATACAAAATTATCAAAGTTCTCTACCCAAAAGAATAACAGAAGTACAATACAGAGAATGTTATATATGCTGGCACAAGTTTTCTTCCTCAAAATGTTTCTGAAATGACGCCACTGACAGGAGTCCAAAGGATTCACTGAAAGTTGTTCAAGTTTATATAAAACATGAAATAAATAAAATATGAAAATGATTGAATAAACTTTAATGGTGATAAAAAAAAAGTCAGTAATTACTCAAGCCGGAGTTTTAACCCAACCCCATACGAGTAAGATAATGCACCAGACTTTCATAAAGAAGAACCAGAATCGAATCTTTGTCATTACAAATATAGAAAATAGTCCTGAGAACTTTCCCTGAAGACGGCAGCAGATTAGCAGCCGAAACAAAAGGACAAAGGATTCACTGAAAGTTGTTCAAATTTATATAAAACATGAAATAAATAAAATATGAAAATGAGTAAATAAACTTTAATGGCGATAAAAAAAAAGTCAGTAATTACTCAAACCGGAGTTTTAACCCCAGACGAGGAAGATAATGCACCAGACTTTCATCAAGAAGAACCATAATCGAGTCCTTGTCATTACAAATAAAGAAAATTTTCCTGAGAACTTCCCCTAAAGACGGCAGCAGATTAGCAGCCGAAAGTAGGACAAAAACTACTTAGTATTAGTATCTAATTATAAAAAGAAAATCGTTACTAATTGATAATTAGACTTAGGTGATCGTATAGGTTGCTAATCACGATAACGATTGTTATCCAATCGCCACATGCTTACAGTAAGTATTTCGTTTTTTTTTGTTTTTGTTTTTTTATTACAGTTTGACGGTAATATTTTGATTAAAACATTGAGAGACATAAGGTGCAACATATGTTAAATTATAATTTCATAAACAAAAACAAATTAAAATTGTAATTGAAATCAATGTAAATTGTGTGGTACTGCATCACAATAAGACTTATAATGTTAGTCGAATCCTTATCTACACTCTTAATCAAGCCGCAAAGATGCAAAAGTCCTCGTCGGCAGCAGTGTCACACTTGTAAAGTGTGCAAGTGAAATGTTATTACATATATTTCTGTCTAGAAAACCCTGTTATGGCTAGTATAGGAAGACGCGGTTAATTCAAATTATAATCGGCTTATTGTGATGTACTATAACAGTAAGAAAGTAGTGTCAATTTAATTATTATTCTGTTTCGAAACATCGAGCTCATAAGAATGGTAAGAACCTCGAAAGATTGTAACTAGTCTACTGACAGGGAATGAAACACGTACTATTATAATAAGGCTGAACTCTCGGTGTCAATAACCCTTGTTGTGAATAGGGCTGTAGGCCAGAGAGGTAGGTAGACACGATTTGCGTTAGCAGATCAAGGCGTGATAAGACTAGTCTGTAAAATTACAGTTGGTTGGGAATTTTGTAAACTTTTGCTTGATAATGGGACCAATAATATTATGAAACGGGTTGTTCGAGCAAAAACTAAAATAAAGGACATGATCAAAAAACTACGTGAAAACCTATTAAAAATCATCGGAAGCTAAAAGAAATTATTATTAGAAATACAATATATAAACTAGACATTATTTCGAGTTTGAGTTACTGAACAGTCATGCATATATATATATATATATTATTGAACAGTTTTTATTTAAAATAGATTGTCATTGTAAGCTATCGATTATAAGAAAATACAGAAACTAATGTTAAGTAGTTATATGAGGAATGAGATCAGAATAACAGTGAAAATTAAAGATTATAATGTTAGATATATATTGTTACGTCTCCGGTCGTTAATTGATTTTCTGTAACTTCGTTCTGACGAAACTTTAGCGACACAAGTCCTTACTTAATAAAACTGGTTTATTCTTTCCGAATATAACTTTACGATACACTTAATTTCAACAATCACGCTAAAACAAACGCTATACTCTCTGACTGCTGATCAATTACTCACTGTCTACACACCCATTACTCTGTCACGTTGTCACCCTCTTTTATATACCAGCCTACCCTATGTCTAGTAAATGCTAGAGCATTCGCCAAGGTACAAGACAGTTCTAGAAAGCAGAGAGCGTGAGAATAGTCACGTGATCTCCAACAACTGCTGTAATCTTTTTTCTTGTTTATTTTGCTGTTCGAGCTGCCACTGTTGCAGATTTTCTTGCAACTGCTGTTGTCTCTCTTCTTGTTTCTTTTCTTTTCCTCTAACAACTGCTAACAACAAAATAAACAAGAAGAGAAATTACCCAAGCTGCCACTGTTGCAGATTTTCTTGCAACTGCTGTTGTCTCTCTTCTTGTTTCTTTTCTTTTCCTCTAACAACTGCTAACAACAAAATAAACAAGAA
>NW_013674073.1:27738-28481 GCF_000517525.1 Limulus polyphemus
GCTAGAGCATTCGCCAAGGTACAGGACAGTTCTAGAAAGCAGAGGGCGTGAGAATAGTCACGTGATCTCGCTGACGCAACAATATATAAGATAATATAATAAAGCTTGATAAAATAAATGTAAATATTTTCTAGGTTATTTAACTAGAATTTATTTTCATAACGGAGCAACTCAAATTATGTAGATACGATAAGCGACACCGGTAGTAGGTTGATGCTTACACTTGAGTAAGAGTTTACAGCGAGATATGATATCAATAAAGACAATATGCTACTTAAGGTGCCTGGTGGTCTTTTAGAATAAAGGAGGAGCTCAATCAACCCATGATTCACGTCTTTGCAATCACCAGCAAATATCAGAAAGTACTCCTTTCCAAAATTAACTAACGACCAGAGACGTAACAATACCAACCATGTACCTAAAAATACATGAAATCATGGTAAATGCCACATGAAAATTTAAAGGCGAAGTAGAAGCAATCATTTACACTATTGAAGAATTTTGGAATCTGTTCAAGGATGAAAGTAATGATTTATTCTCTCTTTACACCAAGAATATTGCACATCTATCTGGCATACTCACTGTCAGGAAAATTATTAGGATGGGCAATGAAATGTTTGGAAAATTTGTTGACGAGAGGCTGTTGAAGTGATTAAGATTGTTAGTGTACCCTATTTCTCAAAACAAGCAAGACGTAGTTGAACATACTTAATTAGGACGAGTCCCAAGAGCACAACTCAAAT
>NW_013674074.1:0-1639 GCF_000517525.1 Limulus polyphemus
GGGGATGTTTCCCTATAATTACGAACCCCATAGGCTTTTGAAACATATATTTCTCAAATTACTTGTGCGGCTATGACCTTGTTGGTCATAGGATTCATAACATATGCAAGTAATTTCATTATTTACTGTTCGGGTATCCTAAACATTCTACAGAAAAATGGGTGATACCAACCATTTTTTTTTTTTTTTTGCAATGTACACTGATTGTTTAACACGGAAAGATAAGATTACTCAATATGAAACTACATGTGGACCCCGCCAACAGCGAACAGTTTTGAAATCAAGTCAGTAGTTTTTAGGGTTAAGAAGCTTCATGTTTTGTTATATAACAGATCATATTTCAGAATTTTTCATTCATATTTAATGCCTAAACAACATGCCGGAAATACTATATTTCTGAGATGTTAAATAGATATATCTCAAAAATGAAACAAAAACAAATGTCACAAAACAAAATCAGAACACTCGAAATAATACCTAGCTACCCAACACAGTCAGAACATCTGTAATCTCACACTAGCTACCCAACACAGTCAGAACATCTGTAATCTCACACTAGCTACCAAACACAGTCAGAACATCTGTAATCTCACACTAGCTACCAAACACAGTCAGAACATCTGTAATCTCCACACTAGCTACCAAACACAGTCAGAACATCTGTAATCTCACACTAGCTACCAAACACAGTCAGAACATCTGTAATCTCACACTAGCTACCAAACACAGTCAGAACATCTGTAATCTCACACTAGCTACCAAACACAGTCAGAACATCTGTAAAGTGTGAGAACTGTGTTGGTAGCTCAGAACATCTGTAATCTCACACTAGCTACAACACACTGATAACACCTTTCTTATCACACTAGCTGCAAAACACACTCAGAACACCCAAATTAACACTTTTATATTAGAAATAAGAGACCTTTTATCAATGCTTTATTACGCCACAATTATTTTATTGTTAGAAAAAATCAAGTTAACCGCACATTTTTTTGTTGTTCGTTTCCTAGAGTCCTTTGTCTATCACCTTCCGCCAATCTGATGAGTTCTGGTATTGAACGAAGAGCCTCTTGGACAACGTGAAAAACGATAGATCTGAAATGCTATTTTTTACATATTCTTTTAGTTTAGGTCGCAATGGACAAATTAAGAGGAATGTGAGATATAAACGAATGTAAATAACTTTATTTTTATAACAGTTATAGGCCTATTGATGTTCAATAGTTCACTGGTTTTCAACATTTAAACCGTAATCATTTAATTTTCTTAATTTAGTATGCATCATTTATATATCTGTACTTTATTGTATTGTACGTTTCACAACAAGTAATGAATATGCGATTCGATACATGTAATGTATTAAATTTCTTTATTCTCTTATTGGGATTCGAATTCGGTTCTCGCTTAGTTTTTATAACGACTTTAGGCACTACCTGATGAAGGGCCTTGGCTAGAAACTTTTAGTTTTTATAACGACTTTAGGCACTACCTGATGAAGGGCCTTGGCTAGAAACTTTTAGTTTTTATAACGACTTTAGGCACTACCTGATGAAGGGCCTTGGCTAGAAACTTTTAGTTTTTATAACGACTTTAGGAACTACCTGATGAAGGGCCTTGGCTAGAAACTTTTAGTTTT
>NW_013674074.1:2641-4960 GCF_000517525.1 Limulus polyphemus
CTTTGGCCAGAAACTTTTAGTTTTTATAACGACTTTAGACACTACCTGATGAAGGGCTTTGGCCAGAAACTTTTGGTTTTATAACGACTTTAGGCACTACCTGATGAAGGGCTTTGGCCAGAAACTTTTGGTTTTATAATGACTTTAGTCACTACCTGATGAAGGGTTTTGGCCAGAAACTTTTAGTTTTTATAACGACTTTAGGCACTACCTGATGAAGGGCTTTGGCCAGAAACTTTTACGTAAATTCAAAATATAGTTACTGTTTTCCATCTTATATAGTTTATTTTTTATAAGTAATATATATTATAGTTGGATTTGTCGTGTAGGTTCATTAACGGCCTTAAGACGTTTAACTGCTGCCTGTGTGACCGACCCATTAACTGTTATGCATCAGAAGTAAAAATTTGAACCAAGATCAAGTGATAATTATAGATTCAGTTTTAGGTCAGCTCTACTTGACTGGCCATATGTTGCATGCCAGTTTTTTAAAACGATATTAACATAAAGTGAATTACAACGTTTCGAACCAGTGCTCTTCTCTCACAGGTTGTAAACAATGGTTTTGGTTGAGTAAACACAGTACTTGATGTTCAGCATTGTGAATCATATTATACATGTAGCATATTTGTTTGCCGATACTTCTCTCACTGTATCTCATATATATATATATATATGTGTGTGTGTGTGTGTGTATGTCCTATATATCTCTGTCAATATCTCTCTCTGTTATGTCCTATATATATCTGTTAATATCTATCTGTATGTACTATATATATATATATCGAAATCTGTGTGTGTGTGTGTATGTCCAAAACATCTCTGTCAATACCTTTCTCTGTTTATGTCCTTTATATCTCTGTCAATATCTCTCTCTGTTTATGTCCTTTATATCTCTGTCAATACCTCTGTTTATGTCTGTCAGTATCTGTGTGTATATCCTATATATCTCTGTTTGTTAATACCTCTAGGTATGTTTCTTTGTGTAGTAAAATATGACAAAAAATTAGAGTGTTGAAAATGTACAAAACTTACACTCTGTGAATATCATGTACAGAAATTGAGATGGTTGAACCATAATATTAGTACATCAGATAGTTAAGGATGTATTCTGTATAGTTAATACGTTTGTACTTTCTTTAAGGATGTATTATCTATACAAATCAACATACAAAACTAGAGAAGTTATTATAGACGAAGCTGAACTAAACCGGAATACACGTATCTACGGAATTCCTGAACATGACATTCATACACATTAGCCTACTTAAAGCTGTTTTATATGCAGAAATATTTTGCCGGCGTAAATGCGAAACACAAAACAAAAAACACAGTCGTTTAAAGATTTTTCACGACTTTTAACATTTGGGAAAACAAAACAGAACCTTTAAAGTAACGAACGTTTTGTAGCAGACTTGGTGTTGCGCATATTTGTCACAGCCAGCTGTGTTTTATATATGTACTAGAGTTCACCACCATGGGAATAGTCTCTTTTGTCACATGAACACAGCTATTTGTAACATTTCTGATCCGATATAACACTTCAACACAGTTATTTGTCACACTTCTGATCCGATATAATACTTCAACACAGGTATTTTTAACACTTCTGATCCGATATAACACTTTAACACAGTTATTTGTAACACTTCTGATCCGATATAACACTTTAACACAGTTATTTGTCACTTCTGATCCGATATAATACTTCAACACAGGTATTTTTAACACTTCTGATCCGATATAACACTTTAACACATTTATTTGTCACTTCTGATCCGATATAATACTTCAACACAGGTATTTTTAACACTTCTGATCCGATATAACACTTTAACACAGTTATTTGTAACACTTCCGATATAACACTTTAACACAGTTATTTGTAACACTTCTGATATAATACTTTAACACAGTTAAACACAATTCTGATCCGATATAACACTTTAACACAGTTATTTGTAACAATTCCGATATAATACTTTAACACAGTTAAACACACTTCTGATCCGATATAACACGTTAACTCAGTTATTTGTAACACTTCCGATATAACACTTTAACACAGTTATTTGTAACACTTCCGATGTAATACTTTAACACAGTTATTTCACACGTTAAATTGAATGGTTGCTTTGTGCGTGATAACAGAGTTACTTACAATTAAGCTGGTGGGACTTTACCATAGATTTAAGTATTAATTTTCGCATAACTTGTAGTCTTCAACACATTGTCTGTGGGTTTTTTATATTCTGTGGGATAATACAGTGCATGTCAATAACCTGCCTTTATTTCATATCTGTTTATGGTACTCAATAG
>NW_013674074.1:5603-7790 GCF_000517525.1 Limulus polyphemus
GTTAAATTGAATGGGTGCTTTGTGCGTGATAACAGAGTTACTTACAACTGAGCTGGTGGGACTTTACCATGGATTTAAGTAGAGACACACGTTAAATTGAATGGGTGCTTTGTGCGTGATAACAGAGTTACTTACAACTGAGCTGGTGGGACTTTACCATGGATTTAAGTAGACACGCACATTAAATTGAATGGATGCTTTGTGCGTGATAACAGATTTACTTACAACTGAGCTGGTGGAACTTTACCATGGATTTAAGTAGACACGCACGTTAAATTGAATGGATTCTTTGTGTGTGATAACAGAGTTACATACAATTAAGCTGGTGGAACTTTACCATGGATTTAAGTAGACACGCACGTTAAAATGAATGGATTCTTTGTGCGTGATAACAGAGTTACATACAATTAAGCTGGTGGAACTTTACCATGGATTTAGGTAGAGACACACGTTAAATTGAATGGATTCTTTGTGTGTGATAACAGAGTTACTTACAATTAAGCTATTGGGACTTTCCCATGGATTTAAGTATTAATTTTCGCATAACTTGTAGTCTTCAACACATTGTCTGTGGGTTTTTTATATTCTGTGGGATAATACAGTGCATGTCAATAACCTGCCTTTATTTCATATCTGTTTATGGTACTCAATAGCTTATAGAACATGACTATTTAACTTAGCACCTCCTGTCGGGATCTGGTGGTAATCTTGATAGGCTGAGGGATCGAAGGGTAATCCAAGGTTCAAGACATGTTGCCGCTTTCAACTGCGAGCGCGTTATAAAAGTGACAGTCCCATTTTTCGGTTTAAAGAGCCGGTCAAAGCAAGTGCTTCTGGCTGGGTGCCTTTCATTTGGTCAGTAGTTTAAAGTTATACTTGAATCCTGGGGTATCTCTGAGCTGAATATTTGTTCCACGTCCACATACGGTGCTATATAAGTTGAAAACTCCAATTCTGTTCCTTTATTAAAGGTATTTGTTCGAAGAAATCCGATTAAAGTTTCGAAATATTCTTATCATTTGAACTGAAATGTAAGAACTGGTATAGCTCTGACTTTATGCTATTATATCAATGCATATAGATATTTTAACATTTTATTTGAAATATCAGTTTAGAAGTACCTCTGGTTTTATTACTTTGTTGATTATAGAACCTTCATTTGATAATTATATCTTGTTATTTTACAATAGCTTCTGATAATATTGGTTTTATTAATTATATTACTAATTAAATTATATTTATTAATTATATGACAACATTTTGAATTTGTAATGGGCAAATTCGGAGGAATGGGAAAAAAACAATAACTTGCAGTTAGCGTGATTTTTATCAATCTATTAGGTTTCTAGTAGCAGTTTTATTTGACAACGATATCTTACTTGCCATCTCTCGCTGTTATTTTAAACTAACTATCCAAGAAGTGTTTATAAAATATTCCTCCAGAAGTTTATAGAGTAGTTTTGTAATTCTTGTTAAAATTGTTTTTTTTTTTCAAAACTGTCCTGTTAAATATGAGTTACTTTAGACATGCCAGAAATTACAAAAACAACAACAAACGCACCATTAGACACGGTGCTGGATTATGTCATTCTAAAATGAAAAGTTTAAAATTGCACAGTGACATTTTTTCATCTTAGATTTTTGTACGTCTTGATAGAAGCTTGGCCTGGCTCTATATTTATTTTACAATATTTATACTTTCCTATGCAAGTAACTAATTTTTTATGGTTTTAAATTTCAACAATTTAATCGATACAAAAATAGTGTGGTTACTTAATTTATGGTTTTAAATTTCAACAATTTAATACGATACTTAAGTAACCACACTATTTTTGTATTGATTAAATTGTTGAAATTTAAAACCATAAGTTAAGTAACGGCACTATTTTTGTATTGATTAAATTGTTGAAATTTAAAACCATAAGTTAAGTAACGGCACTATTTTTGTATCAATTAAATTGTTGAAATTTAAAACCATAAGTTAAGTAGTGACACTATTTTTGTATCGATTAAATTGTTGAAATTTAAAACCATAAATTAAGTAACCACACTATTTTTGTATCGATTAAATTGTTGAAATTTAAAAATATAAGTTAAGTAACGACACTATTTTTGTATCGATTAAATTGTTGAAATTTAAAACCATGAATTAAGTAACCACACTATTTTTGTATCGATTAAATTGTT
>NW_013674074.1:8790-11603 GCF_000517525.1 Limulus polyphemus
TGAAATTTAAAACCATAAGTTAAGTAGCGACACTATTTTTGTATCAATTAAATTGTTGAAATTTAAAACCATAAGTTAAGTAACCACACTATTTTTGTATCGATTAAATTGTTGAAATTTAAAAATATAAGTTAAGTAACGACACTATGTTTGCATCTCATTAATCTAGAGAAATTTAATTGTATAATTTGAATAACGATAATATTTTCACGCTTTGTTATGCATGGTATGCAATGTTTTTTCGTGTTTTCGTTTATTTATTTGGTTATAATACCTCGAATTTCTTTTTTAAAAAAAGAAGGTTTGCGTTTCGTTGAGTTTTGTTAACGTTTAAACTCGCATGGAAACAGTAATCGATCATCTTTTGCGATTTGGGAAAGCTTCTCATCCGAAAATGAAATAAATAAATAGGTTCGACAAAAACAACACATTTCAACAGTGCATAAAGCAAGTGACCGAATCGAAAATCCTAACCAAAAAATGTCAGTCTGAACTGAATGTTAGATTGTAAATGTATGTTGTTTTTTTTCTTAATTCCACGCGCATGTACTTTGACATGCATGTGCGACTGAGCATATACATTTTTGTGAACTTTCGTCTTTTTTTTTTTTATTGCTATCTTTATGAGGAGGCCTATGTTAGTACAAAGTCCATATTCTACGAATGACATAGCGCCCTCTGCAGGTAGTATGTAACATAACTTGCCAGTTGTCGAGTGCAGTTCTTTCAAGAAGGTGGCGGAAGTAGTGGGGTAGGAACGGTAACGAGGCTTAGTCAAAACGTTGATCTCAGTATCGGAAAAATAATATTTGTTTTTATTCGCAGTTTGTGTGTGTGTGTATGTGTGTGTGTGTTCATCACACTGTCTAAAAGGACGAAAAATAAGGTATAGAGAAAACTTCGTTGGATCTGACTATAAAAGGAACGGTAAGTGTGAATCTGTGTGTGTGTGTGTGACTGTGTGGAGAGAGACGAGCTTCTGTGACGATCATGGGGCCTCTAATGTCACATCACTTGCTGCAGGCAGACGAAGGATCGAGTAGCCACGTCTACACGTACGTGATGCTTTTTCAAAGGAGGTAAAGGTGCGAGCGTATACGGCGTTTGAAGCAATATCCTACGGCCAACTAGCATCACGCAGAAAATCTTTTAAGTTGTATAAAGATAAACAGTCTAGTCTATAACTCATAATATACCAAATAGGCTAAAGCTGGACAGATACGAGTTTAATCCGCTTGTACTTTTTTTACAGTTGGTGTCAAACTTTTAGCCCACACCATTAGGTCTTCAATAAATGACCAAAGGTTTTTTGTCCTTACCCAAACGTGATGAATTTATAAATTCAGTATATTCAGAGTATGGGTCTCGTATAGTATGAAATGTTCTTGTCACTGCAGATGTTCTATATGTACATTAACCTCTCACTGTATGATATATTCTATATGTACATTAACCTCTCATTGCAAAGATGTTCTATATGTACATTAACCTCTCATTGCAAAGATGTTCTATATGTACATTAACCTCTCATTGCAAAGATGTTCTATATGTACATTAACCTCTCATTGCAAAGATGTTCTGTATGTACATTAACCTCTCACTGTATGATATATTCCATATGTACATTAACCTCTCACTGTATGATATATTCCATATGTACATTAACCTCTCATTGTATGATATATTCCATATGTACATTAATCTCTCAGTGTATGAAGTTTTTTGCTCACGCTAGTTCTCACCAAGATATCTATTGTTAACATTTCAGTTCGTGCTGATACGCACCAAGATATCTATTGTGAACATTTCAGTTCGTGCTGATACGCACCAAGATATATATTGTTAACATTTCAGTTCGTGCTGATACGCACCAAGATATCTATTGTGAACATTTCAGTTCGTGCTGATACGCACCAAGATATCTATTGTAAAGATTTCAGTTCTTGCTGAGACTCACCAAGATATATGTTGTGAATATTTCAGTTCTTGCTGAGACTCACCAAGATATCTATTGTGAACATTTCAGTTCTTGCTGAGACTCATCAAGATATCTGTTGTGAACATTTCAGTTCGTGCTGATACGTACCAAGATACCTATTGTTGACATTTCAGTTCATTCTGATATAACTCACCAAGATATCTATTGTGAACATTTCAGTTCGTGCTAATAACTCACCAAGATATCTATTGTGAATATTTCAGTTTGTGCTGAGACTCGCCAAGATATTTATTGTTAACATTTCAGTTCATGTTCATACTCACCAAGATATCTATTGTTAACATTTCAGTTCATGCTGATAACTCACCAAGATATCTATTGTGAATATTTCAGTTTGTGCTGATACTCACCAAGATATTTATTGTGGACATTTCAGTTCATGTTCATATTCACCAATATATCTATTGTCAACATTTCAGTTCATACTGATACTCACCAAGATATCTATTGTTAACATTTCAGTTCATACTGATACTCACCAAGATATTTATTGTGGACATTTCAGTTCATGCTGATACTCACCAAGATATCTGTTTTTAACATTTCAGTTTTTGCTGACACTCACCAAGAAATCTATTATGAACATTTCAGCTCGTGTTGATACTCACCAAGATATCTATTGTTAACATTTCAGTTCATGCTGATACTCACCAAGATATCCGTTGTTAACATTTCAGTTTTTGCTGAGACTCACCAAGAAATCTATTGTGAACATTTCAGTTCGTGTTGATACTCACCAAGATATATACTGTTAACATTTCAGTTCTTGCTGATACTCACCAATATTGTGGATATTTCAGTACATACTGATACG
>NW_013674074.1:12603-20983 GCF_000517525.1 Limulus polyphemus
AGCTTTGTGACTTATTTACTAAAAAACATACTGATATTCAACGAAACGTGAATGTTATAGAACTATAGAGATCTATTTTATAAATTATTAGATAAGTCTAGACTAGGTTCCATGTTTTTTTTTTTGTTTCCTTCTAATGTTAGTTTTGTTGAATTTTAGATAAATATCACAGATATTTGTCATATTTTCTTGTGACATCATTTAAACCTTTTTTTAGTCAAAGACGTTTTATATAACAACTTGCAAAGTGGTTTAAGCACCAACGCACACTAAAACATCCATTCTTTTGAACAAGCGTTTATTTTTTTAGATAATGATATTTCACGTAAATCTTTTTCAGAACTGTTTTTTTTTAGTTCTTTGGAACTAGGGTTAATTTTATATATTTTGATGTTTGATATAAAACTTATTTGAACGGCTGCTTCGTGTAGTAATGTCGTCTAATGGAGTCTTTTGGAGAAATTGTGATTAGTAATAAATTATTTTACAAGAAATACATTTTCAGAATAGCCGTCTTCTACACCAAAATATAATGAACCAATTTACTTCGAAAATAACAAACAGAATGCATGACCAATATTGGTACCAGTTTTCTACGGAACTTTTCCAGTTACAAGTGTTATAAGAGTCTGTAGTACAATTTAATAATGAAATGGAACAGTGATACTGGAAGACTGCATTAAAAGTAGATACACGTTCGCAATGAAAGAGTTAATATAACCTTTCGTGGGAAGTAGGGTTAGTAAATATAATGGCTGCGTATCATAAACTGACATAGTTCATCCTAGAAATTAGTATTATCGTTTTTTTTTGTTTTTTTTTTAAGAATAAAGTTTACTGTTTGACCGCTTGGTTCATATATTTGGTTAATCCAGACTTTTTTTTGTGGGATTTGAGTTTTATGTAAAAGTTGAATTGAGACTGAAGTAAGCCTTATTACATATCTCTCAATCTTAAACTTGTAACGGTTTTTCAAATTTCTGTATTTCGAGAGGATTACGGTATGTCAACTTTGACAAGTAAAAATTGGATTACCAATTACCAATTTTTTGATGACGTTGTAAATATAAAAAATGACATAAAAAACATAATTATGCTAGAATAACTATAAACGTCTCGTTGGGACGTGTACCAGTAATGATCCGTGTGATAAAAATTTCTTTAAATACACCTAACATATATCCTTACCACGTGACATTTCTGTGTTAATAAGAATGTTTGGTCTTTGTTAACTACTGGTGAAATGATAACAGATTGCATTATACACAAATCTGGTAATACTCGTTAGTTCATATGGTGATGGGTGGGTACACTTACATCATCGTGTTCGATTATGGGTCAATATGTGTTGTTTCCTGTGAAGTATGTTCCAAACATACTTAACATCACACTACCTTCTCGAGTCTCGTCAGAATGTCTCCTTGCCACAACAGTGAACACCACACTACAACAGTGCACAGGGTTTCTTTGCCTACAAAGAGGACGAGGCCCTTGTTGCAGCAAAAGGAAGTAAGACATGACAATCCTATAAAGTATTGGTTGGTGTATATGCTGCTGACGTCACCGAGTCCATTTCGAAGGAAACGGTTCATTTAGTTCACACGATCTGAAACTTCGGGATACTAAGTCTTCTGTGAAGCCCAGAGAGGTATCAAATTCAGAGGACCGTTTCTAATGAGGTCAAATTCAGAAGATCGTTGCTAATCAGGTTCAAGTTTAGAGGACTATTCCTAGTTAGGTCAAATTCAGAAGATCGTTGCTAATCAGGTTCATATTTTGAGGACTATTCCTAGTTAGGTCAAATATAGAGAACCGTTCCTAATCAGGTCAAATTCAGAAGATCGTTGCTAATTAGGTTCATATTTTGAGGACTATTCCTAGTTAGGTCAAATATAGAGAACCGTTCCTAATCAGGTCAAATTCAGAAGATCGTTGCTAATTAGGTCAAATTCAGAGGTCCGTTCCTAATCAGGTCATGTTGCGCCTGCTGTACTAGAGCAGAACTGTTGTTGTATCTTATTGTTGGATATCGTGTACGTGAATTCTACTGTTGCTGATGGCAGACATGTTCAGTACTGTCCGTCCTTTCTAGGAAAAACAACAGAAAACACTGAAATATCTTATTTTCGACTGGGCCTTACGAAAATTTAACGACACATTCATCATTACTGGGAAAGGTTTAAGGTCACCTCTTAGAGCAAGTTATTGGAAACATTTTTCAGTTATTACTGGCATGGTCCTTTAAGGCAGTTAAATGTGTTTATACTTAAGGATGAATGAGTCAGATTGCCCGTTGTAGCTTTGCCTAGAAAAAAACACAAACAAATCCATTAGATAAAGTTTGATAATACTTGAGAAGTGATAAAATATGTAATGTATCAGAGTATCGGTCTTGTTTTGTAGTGTTGGGTCCAGCCAGAAGTGTTGCCTAACACAGTATGAAAATAAGTATTGCGTAACGTTGTAGTAGTAGTGCCAATACTAGAGACATCCACCAAAATGGCACAGAATCTGCACACCATAATCAGATTCATTCAGATTTACTTGTAAGTACTGAATTTATAAAGTCACGTTCTAGTTTCATTCAGATATACTTGTAAGTACTGAATTTATAAAGTCATGAATGAAACTAGAACGCATATACTTGTAAGTACTGAATTTATAAAGTCACGTTCTAGTTTCATTGAGATATACTTGTAAGTACTGAATTTACAAAGTCACGCTCTAGCTGAATTCAGATTTACTTATAAATATTGAATTTACAAATGTCACGCTCTAGCGTTCAGATTTACTTGTAAACACAGAATCTACTAGTGTTAGTATTCTTGTTGGTCAGACAGTGTGTAAAGAATCATGACAGAATCAGATCTTGTAGTGGTTTCAATGAAAACATAGTGCATGATATATGACAGTATAGCTACGTTATATGTGAAACAAATCCCCTGAAAATTACATCATCGTAAACGTAATTTCTTCATAGACGTGTAGCTGTTTGAACTCTCGCACATAAACCTTTTTTTTAACGAAGGGATTAGGGCGAGTCGTTCCCATTTTTGTTTATGACCCAGTTTCCCTTTCTTGAGAACTTAAGCAACATTCGTGATGGGGGTCGTTTTATACGGCCTCAGTTGAGAGAGTTTACTTTGATGAATGTGCTAGTTGTTCACACTTGCCTTGTGTACAAACGTGCTGAGTTCGTTTGGAAATCAACTAGAGTTCGTGTTCACGGATCACTTCTGTGTTTTGGTCACATTAAAGTTTTTCACTCGAAACAAACTTGAGGCCTGTTCACACTGTGGAATTTTTTCATACACAATACGGTTTTGCTTGTTTAAAGAACAGTGTGAATGAGAAAGTTCGATTGCAAACGAATCGAACTGAATCCACCAGTTCTTGTACCGATCGAACCGAGTCCACCAGTTCTTGTACCAAACGAACCGAGACCACCTGTTCTTGTACCAAACAGACCGAGTCCACCAGTTCTTGTATCAAACGGACCGAGTCCACCAGTTCTTACCCCAAACGGACCGAATCCACCAGTTCTTGTAACAAATGGACCGAGTCCACCAGTTCTTGTACCAGTCGAACTGAATCCACCAGTTCTTGTGCCAATGGAACCGAATCCATCAGATCAGGCATGTGATGAGTAGTCATGTGGTATCATACGCCATTCGCTCATTTTATTTAACTAATGGTCTCACCTAGTTTTCTCCAAGTTGTCACTTTTAAGTGAACCACGTAATTTATTGTATACCGACTTGTTTACCAATCAGAGAACACATTTGGATGTTTAACTCATGTGGAGAGCCATCAGACAAATGGAAACCAGCCAACCACAACAGTGGGTTAGAAGAAATACCTGCTTCGAGGCTAAATCATATTATCACAGCCACAACTGGAAGCCATGTTAGTGTTAGGTAGAGATGTTCGGGGAAATGTATTTCGCTCATAGCAAAGCTCAAGTCAACTGAACTATGGTACTAACAACACGTTTAGTGGGGGCAGCAACATGTGGAGAAATACTATATTTTTACGTCGTTTTATCCAGATAACGGATAATCAGATCCAACCGGAGTTTTGTTCAGGAATAGGATGCATGTGATGTGGGCAATAATAACTAACTCTTTATTGTACTGACCTGTACATCCTCAGAATGGTACCATTATTACCACATGTTATAGAGACCACATCCTATGAATATTCGTGCTGTTGTACGCTGGTATAATAAGTTCTGACCTCAGCCTAAAGGGTGGTAATACCCACCCTCACACTGCTAAGCTGGTTCACACGTGACCACAAACACCAAAGCATGGGTTAATTATAACAGTTAATAAAAGTTCATTAAGTGACTATAAGCATTAAAGCAGTGGTTAAGTATAACCCGGAAACGTTATCAACACTCTTATTTAAAACCTGTGACGAGACTCTATTAAGCATGCACAATAGTGCCAGGCCGCTTCTGCTGAGTATGGCGACTTCCTGTTGAACAGAAATTCTCTGTTTTCTAATATTGAAAACCACGTCTACCCAATGTTTCTTTACGAGGTAAGATGAGAGACCAGTCATTTGTACTCCAGTTTACTTGATTGATGATAAGCCTAATTTGTATAAAAATTCAACTGATGGGAGATAGGGTTAAAATTAATTTTTAACAGTGGTTTTCTCTTGTGAAATCAAAAAATATTATAAATTCCAATTTTACTGTAATTACTTCATGCGCTGTTCTAGATACGTAACTTGAGATCTTTTGTTTTATATTAAGTAATTATCAAGACAATACCTTCCATATTCATCAGTTATGTAGTAATCATCAAGACAATACCTTCCATATTCATCAGTTATGTAGTAATCTTCAAGACAATACCTTCCATGTTCATCAGTTATGTAGTAATCTTCAAGACAATACCTTCCATATTCATCAGTAATCTTCAAGACAAGACATTCCATATTCATCAGTTATGTAGTAATCTTCAAGACAATACCTTCCATATTCATCAGTTATGTAGTAATCTTCAAGACAAGATATTCCATATTCATCAGTTATGTAGTAATTATCAAGAAAATACCTTCCATATTCATCAGTTATGTAGTAATCATCAAGACAATACCTTCCATATTCATCAGTTATGTAGTAATCATCAAGACAATACCTTCCATATTCATCAGTTATGTAGTAATCATCAAGACAAGACATTCCGTATGCAACAATTATGTAGTAATCATCAAGAAAAGACATTCCTTATTTATCAGTTATATAGTAATCATCAAGGAAAGACATTCCGTATTCATCAGATATGTAGTAATCATCAAGAAAAGACATTCCTTATTTATCAGATATGTAGTAATCTTCAAGACAAGACATTCCGTATTCATCAGATATGTAGTAATTATCAAGAAAAGTCACTCCGTATTCGTTGTATGAATACAGATATGTTTCCTTTCAGTCGGACAGAGGATAGGCTCTCAGTTTGTTTTTCCGTCCACTGGCAGTCCGAAGGCTCTCTTCGGGTTGGAAAGGTTGCATAATTACGGAGTGAAACGTCAGCGTTTAGATACCGGTGTGATCCACCAAGATAAAAATAAAACAATCAAGTGGTTCGTAAACCACAAGCGTGTGAAGACCAATGGTCTAGGTAGTAACTGCATTTGATAGTAAAAACATTCCACGTTACACACGTATAATAGTTTACTCTACGTGTTTAAACTTCCAGGTGGCTCAGCGGTAAGCTTAAGGTTTTGTATCGCTGAAATTCGGAGTTCGATCCAGGCGGTGGGTTCAATGCATTCTGCAGCATTTCGCTTAAAACAAAACAAGGCTATGTGTATGCAATACATACAGTAAATGTGTTCAACGTTAATGAGAGAGAGTAAGTCAGCTGACGTGTTTACCTAACGTAAAGCTATACTTTCAGACAGCTGGCGTACTTTGTGAAAACACCACACCGAATCCCACAAGCACTCACACGACGTGGGAGTGTGACGTGGTATTTTTTTAACGATATTCGTCTATTTTATCAACTTCTATCAGCGGCTACTCGTAACAACTTAATTCCTGTTTGCAAAGACCTATTATTTCGAACGTTCAACAACTATAGGGTTTTCAACCAGCAACAACGTTCGTTAATTCAGTGAGTTTTTGTTTCTGCAGGGCTGACCAGAGCTTATTGTAATAACATGTTTACAATTGAAAGACGGCATTAAAAGAGCTTGTTAAGGAGTACTGGGTCTACTTCCTGACTGTTTAACAGAGAACGTTCCCCATGACTGAGTGTTTTTAACGAGGGAGAAAAATGCTCTTCACAGGTTTTAAAAATCATATTTTGATTTTATCACGAAGTTTCATATAACGCAAACTGCTTCGTACTACGTCTACACTCTGCTTATGGAGATTTGAATTTCTGCAAGGTCATTAAATTTTATTATATCTGTTACATCTCGAGTTGACCTCATTCATGAACTTGTCATAATCAGAACTGATAAATTGATGTGTATTTTATATCGTGTTGAGAACCTTAGAAACAGTAACGTGCTACGACGACCGTTTTACTCAGTGAATACGGTTAGAGATGTTAATACCTTCTTCATACTGCCAGAACAAATGTTTTGTAATTGGATTCCGAACCCTTTAATTTCTCCTAGCAAAACTGAATCCAGGAAATTGACAGTAAACCCTTCAGGAAAGTTTTGATTACCTCGTGGTTCGTAACAGTAAACCTCAAGGAAAGTTTAGATTGTCTTCTAGTTTGTAGCAATAAACCCGAAGGAAAGTTCTGATAGCTTTCTGGTTTGTAGCAATATACCCTAAGGAAAATTGTGATAGTTTTCTAGTTAGTAGCGATATACCCTAAGGAAAGTTCTGAATACTTTGTGGTTTATAACAGTAAACCTTAAAGAAAGTTCTGATAGCTTTCTGGTTTGTAACAGTAAACCTTAAGGAAAGTTCTGATTACTTTGTGGTTTGTAACAGTAAACCTTAAAGAAAGTTCTGAATACTTTGTGGTTTGTAACTGTAAACCTTAAAGAAAGTTCTGATAGCTTTCTGGTTTTTAACAGTAAACCTTAAGGAAAGTTCTGATTACTTTGTGGTTTGTAACAGTAAACCTTAAGGAAAGTTCTGATTACTTTGTGGTTTGTAACAGTAAACCATAAGGAAAGTTCTGATTACTTTGTGGTTTGTAACAGTAAACCTTAAGGAAAGTACTGAATACTTTATGGTTTGTAACTGTAAACCTTAAAGAAAGTTCTGAAAGTATTCTGGTTTGTAACAGTAAACCTTAAGGAAAGTTCTGATTACTTTGTGGTTTGTAACAGTAAACCTTAAAGAAAGTTCTGATAGCTTTCTGGTTTGTAACAGTAAACATTAAGGGAATTTCTGATAGCTTTGTGGTTTGTAACAGTAAACCTTAAAGAAAGTTCTGATAGCTTTCTGGTTTGTAACAGTAAACCTTAAAGAAAGTTCTGATAGCTTTCTGGTTTGTAGCAATAAACATTAAGGAAAGTTCTGATAGCTTTCTGGTTTGTAGCAATATACCCTAAGGAAAGTTGTGATAGTTTTCTGGTTAGTAGCAGTATACCTTAAGGAAAGTTCTGATAGTTTTCTGGTTTGTAGCAATATACCCTAAGGAAAGTTGTGATAGTTTTCTGGTTAGTAGCAGTATACCTTAAGGAAAGTTCTGGTAGCTTTCTGGTTAGTAGCGATATACCCAAAGGAAAGTTCTGATAGTTTTCTGGTTTGTAGCAATATACCCTAAGGAAAGTTGTGATAGTTTTCTGGTTTGTAGCAGTATACCCTAAGGAAAGTTCTGGTAGCTTTCTGGTTTGTAGCAATAAACACCAAGGAAAGTTCTGATAGCTTTCTGGTTTGTAGCAATAAACACTAAGGAAAGTTCTGATTACTTTCTGGTTTGTAACAGTAAACCTTAAGGAAAGTTCTGATAGCTTTCTGGTTTTTAACAATAAACCTTAAGGAAAGTTCTTATTACTTTGTGGTTTGTAACAATAAACCTTAAGGAAAGTTCTGATTACTTTGTGGTTTGTAACAGTAAATCATAAGGAAAGTTCTGATTACTTTGTGGTTTTTAACAGTAAACCTTAATTAAAGTTCTGAATACTTTATGGTTTGTAACTGTAAACCTTAAAGAAAGTTCTGAAAGTATTCTGGTTTGTAACAGTAAACCTTAAGGAAAGTTCTGATTACTTTGTGGTTTGTAACAGTAATCCTCAAGGAAAGTTCTGATTACTTTGTGGTTTGTAATAGTAAACCATAAGAAAAGTTCTGATTACTTTGTGGTTTGTACCAGTAAACCTTAAGGAAAGTTCTGAATACTTTGTGGTTTGTAACTGTAAACCTTAAAGAAAGTTCTGATTACTTTGAGGTTTG
>NW_013674074.1:20993-26475 GCF_000517525.1 Limulus polyphemus
ATATACCCTAAGGAAAGTTCTGGTAGCTTTCTGGTTAGTAGCGATATACCCTAAGGAAAGTTCTGATAGCTTTCTGGTTTGTAACAGTAAACCTTAAGGAAAGTTCTGATTACTTTGAGGTTTGTAACAGTAAACCTTAAGGAAAGTTCTGATTACTTTGTGGTTTGTAACAGTAAACCTCAAGGAAAGTTCTGATTACTTTGTGGTTTGTAACAGTAAACCATAAGGAAAGTTCTGATAGCTTTCTGGTTTGTAAAAGTAAACCTTAATGAAAGTTCTGATTACTTTGTGGATTGTAACAGTAAACCTTAAGGAAAGTTCTATAGCTTTCTGATTTGCAACAGTAAACCTTAAGGAAAGTTCTGAAAACTTTCTGGTTAGTAGCAATATACCCTAAGGAAAGTTCTGATAGGTTTCTGGTTTGTAGCAATTTACCCTAAGGAAAGTTCTAGTAGCTTTCTGGTTAGTAGCAATATACCCTAAGGAAAGTTCTGGTAGCTTTCTGGTTAGTAGTAATAAACTTTAATTATTGTGAAAATTATTTCATCTTATTATAACTAAATATTTGTATTTATTTTTTGTCATTGGGTTTTGTGTAATTGAAAGTTATGAAGTTTTAAAACATCAACAAATAAAATACAGTTCTATCTGATTATATCTATATAGATATAATATTACTGTCTGTTGTATGTCCGTGTGACTACTTCACAGGGTGTTGGTGAATCTTCACCAAATTTGGCATGAAGGTTTGTTGGGTCCATATGGAGATACATGCAAACTTGCGGTTTCATATTTTGTGTTTTGCAATTTTTATGTGAGTTTTTGCGTTTTTTATAGTTACATAAAGGGGAAGCAACTGTGTGATATCCTTAGATAACCTTTCATTAATCATGAATTTACATAATTTCTGTCCAGGGGACTGGTACTCCAGCTAGTATAGAAATATGTGTATGGTAAACGAGTTTTCTGTGTTTGTTTTTTCTTTTATTGAAATACACGAGCGGTGGAAGAAAGCTATATAAGTTTGAGTAGATTTTTGTTCTGTAGCTTAGCCGGTTTTGGAATTTACAGTTTTGTATCACAGGAGAGGAACCGTACACTTAACTGTCTAGTATGTGGTTAGGGCTAATTACCTAATGTTAACAATGTCAAAAGAGATGCATCTGATATGTGTGACTTTTTGTTATCGGGACTTCCACCAATTGTATGTATATGAAATCTATATTATCATTATATGGCTTAACAGTATTTGAAATGTCATTTAGACCTCAGTTTTTAACTTGTGCTCGTTCGAGCATCAAACTCCATATATAATAATGTTTCTTATTTCTTAACTGTGCCAACCACCAAGTTAATGGAAGATTCTAGCTGAATTAACGAACATTATCACAAACTTAGAAACCGTAAGTTGACGTCGCAGAGTGTTGAGCCCCCTACGTTTAAAAAAAAAGAAGACAGAGAGACAGACGAGTTACCTTTCAAGACATATTGGACGTAATTACCCTTGTTGCTGTTACTTTTGTATTTGTATATATATGTAGACATATTGGTTATAGTGTACCCATTTAGCAATATGGCTGTAAAAATAACAAGATTCTAGATGAATATTGAACTTTATACTTACTTTATTATTATTTTGAATAACTATACATAACAAATGGCTTGAAAACCATCGATGGTAACCACAAACAACAGAGAGGGCTAGTGTCTTCTCTACAAATCAAACAACAACAGAGAGGGCTAGTATCTTCTCTACAAATCAAACAACAACAGAGAGGGCTAGTATCTTCTCTACAAATCAAACAACAACAGAGAGGGCTAGTATCTTCTCTACAAATCAAACAACAACAGAGGGGATTAGTATCTTCTCTACAAATCAAACAACAACAGAGAGGGCTAGTATCTTCTCTACAAATCAAACAACAACAGAGAGGGCTAGTACGTATCTTCTCTACAAATCAAACAACAACAGAGAGGGCTAGTATCTTATATACAAATCAAACAACAAGAGAGAGGACTAGTATCTTATATACAAATCAAACAACAAGAGAGAGGACTAGTATCTTCTCTACAAATCAAACAACAACAGAGATGGCTAGTACGTATCTTCTCTACAAATCAAACAACAAGGGAGAGGACTAGTATCTTCTCTACAAATCAAACAACAACAGAGAGGGCTAGTATCTTCTCTACAAATCAAACAACAACAGAGAGGGCTAGTATCTTCTCTAAAAATCAAACAACAACAGAGAGGGCTAGTATCTTCTCTAAAAATCAAACAACAACAGAGAGGACTCGTATCTTTGGTTTTCAGGAATATTCTTTGAACCTTTGTCATCGTCGAACGACCCCTAACATCCTAGACTGTAAAACAATTCTTTTCGTGAATTTCTCCTAGGCATAAACACCAGTCTCGACGTTAGAAATGGGCTTAAGAGGTATAAGAGCACTGGACACAAAATTAGGAGCTAATAGTAATTATTATTTTTTTACTGGTTCCTTACAATCATTAATATTCCAAAGATGAAAGTTTTAGCAACTTTTTTTTTTGAAGAATGTGAGGTTGAAGAAAGAAATGTCAGCTGTGCAGATAATTAAAGTTCTAGTTAAATATAAATAAGTTTATAAATTTAAGGCCTGGCATAGCCTAGTGGTTAGGGCACTCGACTCGCGGGTTCTAATTCCGTCATCGAACATGCTTTCCCTTTCAGCTGTAAGGGCGTTATGATGTGACGACAATTCCGGTTTTCTTTGGTAAACGTGTAGCCCAAGAGTTGGCGGTGGGTGGTGTTGACTAACTGCCTTCCCTCTAGTCTATCACTGATAGATTAGAGACGGCTAGCGCAGACAGCTCTTGTATGGATTTGCGCGAAATTAAAAATAAGCAAACATTTTATTTGGCTTTTTTAATCTTAGTGTTGTAATCTTTTTTGTAATTTATTAACATGCCTTTTGTACTTAACCTTTCAACTGCGGTTGACATCCTATGACGCAAGCAAGCATTTTGCGCGCAACATTTTGAATGGCCCGCCTCAAAAATTCGCGAATCTTTGCGCCCGGGTTGCTAGACAGATTTACACAATCCGCAAACGAAAGGTCAATCTTTTATTTCTTTGTACTTCGACAACAAATTCTTAAAGGATCCAAAAGGTCGTAAAAAGTTAATCTGTAATTTAAGCTTTGCCGAACTTCTATGTATCGTACATATTGCTCTTGGAACATAAATCTGCCTGGCAACCATTTTAAAGGGTCTCATTCACACAACTAGAAGAAGAAGAAAAAAGCGTAGATACAGGTAACTTACAATTAAAAACCTACAATTACTAATACATCCTTATTGTGGTTTATTACTCTTTCTTTTTGTACGGCTGAATCAGATTTGTAGGCGCCTCGTCGCCTACATCTTCAATGAATGCTGGCAGTGTGCCAACTTACTCGAAACATTTCACCGTTTAAATACAAGTATGTTTGTGGGGAATGGCCGAGGTTGGTCAAGACGCTCTTGGACCGTTGTTTCTAACCGGAGAATCTTCTGCAAGTTCTGGTATACATACACGTTTTAAAAACTCGTGTGTAGAGATTTTGTGACAGAAGATGTATTTATATTGCCACTGAGCCTGTGGGTTAACACATTGTTCCGTAGTTACAGAGGTGTTCTGAGGTTTAACTATGTTATATTTCATGTAGGTTGATAAACGTCATTATGCCATAAACCTCTCGTGATCAACTATTGATTTTAATTTCTGATTAATTCATGTGTGAAAGTACAGAAGGACGTAATAATATGACAACCGCGCTGTATATGCTATATCTATACATATATCATCAATTACTAGTACAACAAGCGTTTCGGTGAACTGTAATGTTAGTACAACAAACGTTTCGGTGAACTGTAATATTAGTACAACAAGCGATTCGGTAAAATGTAATTTTAGTCCAACAAGCGTTTCGGTAAACTGTAATTTTAGTCCAACACACGTTTCGGTGAACTGTAATTTTAGTCCAACAAGCGTTTCGGTAAACTGTAATTTTAGTCCAACACACGTTTCGGTGAACTGTAATTTTAGTCCAACATACGTTTCGGTGAACTGTAATTTTAGTACGACAACGTTTCGGTGAACTGTAATTTTAGTATCCAACAAACGTTTCGGTGAACTTTAATTTTAGTACGACAAGCGTTTCGGTGAACTGTAATTTTAGTCCAACAAACGATTCGGTAAATGTAATTTTAGTCCAACACACGTTTCAGTGAACTGTAATTTTAGTACAACAAACGTTTCGGTGAACTTTAATTTTAGTACAACAAACGTTTCGGTGAACTTTAATTTTAGTACAACAAGCGTTTCGGTGAACTGTAATTTTATCACTTTAAGTTGTATGTAATAATTAGGTTTCTGATTTTTTATTAACATAAAGTTATCTATTTTAACACTATTTTCTATTGTTATTAGTATTATTTATTTTAGGGCTAGTACGATGCGTATTTTACCAAAAATTAAGCCTTAAGTTGTCACAAGCCATAAACATGAAATGATGTAAATAAATTTACCCAAATTATTTTAATATTTTTATTTGTAAATATTCTATGAGTATGTAAACATGAAATGATATCAAAATCTATACTGTATTTTTGGAACAGATGTATGAACTTAGATATTTTTGACCTCCCCAGTGGCACAGCGGTATTGTTTGTGGATTTACAACGCTAGAAACCGGGTTTCGATACCCGTGGTAGGCAGAGCACAGATGGCCCATTGTGTAGCTCTGTGCCTAACTACAAACAAACAAAACAAAAAAAATTTGATATTCACTTAACTTTGAAACAGTTTTTTTTTATTTACTGTAGCAGAATCTTATCTACTGTTCCTAATACATAGTAGGCTTAAGATGTACGTACCTGTATCAGAAGCTTGAAACCTGAGGCAGGTGAAGCTACAATGGAATTGTACATTTTGTTTTAATATCTCTGAATGAGACGAGTTTTCGTAACGAAGAAGAAGTATATATTTGACATGAAATCTGGATATTTGTAACTGATTACTCCAACCATTGTTACACTGGAAGTTATTCTCCATTTTGTATTTATATATTCATGGCCCATCTAAGCCTGTGGCTAAGGAAATCTATAATGTTCTGGTATTGTATGTTATATAACTACATCAAAACAAATGCATTAATAGGCGGCGGAGCCGCTGGGGCGGGGTACCCAATTTTGACACCGTAGCAACTTGCCCCTTGCGTATGTATAACTGTAATGGAAAGTCACGGTTAACATAGAAAATAAGGTGTCCCCAGTCGGCTGTAGCAGTGTTTTATAAACAAGTAGCTGGTTATATTCTTTAAATAAGGTGTCCCCAGTCGGCTGTAGCAGTGTTTTATAAACAAGTAGCTGGTTATATCCTTTAAATAAGGTGTCCCCAGTCGGCTGTAGCAGTGTTTTATAAACAAGTAGCTGGTTATATCCTTTAAATAAGGTGTCCCC
>NW_013674074.1:27325-31995 GCF_000517525.1 Limulus polyphemus
GTGTGGTTGTTACAGGGCGACAACAAACTCCGTCTTACTGTGTGGTTGTTACAGGGCGACAACAAACGCCATCTTACTGTGTGGTTGTTACAGGGCGACAACAAACTCCGTCTTACTGTGTGGTTGTTACAGGGCGACAACAAACGCCATCTTACTGTGTGGTTGTTACAGGGCGACAACAAACTCCGTCGTACTACGTGGTTGTTACAGGGCGACAACAAACGCCATCTTACTGTGTGGTTGTTACAGGGCGACAACAAACTCCGTCTTACTGTGTGGTTGTTACAGGGTGACAACAAACTCCGTCTTACTATGTAGTTGTTACAGGGCGACAACAAACTCCGTCTTACTGTGTGGTTGTTACAGGGCGACAAAAAACTCCGTTTTACTGTGTTGTTGTTACAGGGCGACAACAAACTCCGTCTTACTGTGTGGTTCTTACAGGGCGACAACAAACTCCGTCTTACTGTGTGGTTGTTACAGGGCGACAACAAACTCCGTCTTACTGTGTGGTTCTTACAGGGCGACAACAAACTCCGTCTTACTGTGTAGTTTTTACATGACGACAGCAGCTTCCTACTTATTGTGTGGCTGTTAAAGGGCGACAGTCTTACTGTGTAGTTTCATAAAAGTATTGTAGTGTGGTTGTTACAGGGCGAAAATAAGCTCTCTGACTGTGTGGTTATTACAGAGCGACAACGAACTCTCACTGTGTTGTTGTTACAGGGTGACAACAATCTGTGTGTTGCCGAATATTAAAGTGGTTATGTTTATTTACAGCTTACACTTTCTCACTGTGTTGTTGTTACAGGGCGACAACAATCTGTGTGTTGCCGAATATTAAAGTGGTTATGTTTATTTACAGCTTACACTTTGAGTGTAACCACAGTGTCCCTTACTTGGTCTGCATTCCGAGTGGTGGTCACTGTCTGACGTTTTGTAAAGTATGCTTTATGTAGAAGTAATAGCCACACTGGGTTGATCAGAGTTGAAATCTTTTCGTTGATAGTTATCTGTGATATTTGTTATTAGTAAATAAATTGTTGTAATATTAGGCTATTTTGGTTTATGGTTGTCATGGAAACTTCATGTTTCGGAACATATCGCTGATTAAAAGCTTCATCAACACATATCAATATTATTCTATGTCATGGCTGCTATGGAAACTCAGTGTTTTTTTTGTGTGTTTTTTACACTGTCAGTGTTGTGCCTGTAGTAGCAGCTCTGAGTAACCATAACTCGAACGTTGTTACCATCAGAGAACTAAATGAATGGTAATTTGCTTTTATTTTGCACGCGAGAATAGTATATATATATATATATATATATGCCCGATAATGAAATAAAAATGGAAAGTAGTCACGTAAAACGAATTTTTTATACATTTAGAATCGGTGATTAGGCTTAAACCTTCTCTCGGGATGCATTATTTACAAGCAACTGAGTTTACATGCTAATTTTTTTACATAAATATACTTTGTCAGCCCTCCTTATAACTAATAAACTTACTGGCCAAAATATTAGAAACCACTACCTAATGTTTTGAGTCTGGATACGACGTTAAATTGACTTCACTAGTATCTGGAAAGTATTTAACCATCCTTTTAATCCGTATCTCCTCCAAGTCTTTAACCATCCCTTTTATTCGGTATCTCCCTCAAGTCTTTAACCATCCTTTTTAATCAGTATCTCCCAAGTCTTTAACTATCCCTTTTATTCGGTATCTCCCTCAAGTCTTTAACTATCCCTTTTAATCAGTATCTCCCTCAAGTCTTTAACCATCTCTTTTAATCAGTATCTCCCCAAGTCTTTAACCATCCATTTTAATCAGTATCTCCCCCAAGTCATTAACCATCCCTTTTATTCAGTATCTCCCTCAAGTCATTAACCATCCCTTTTATTCAGTATCTCCCTCAAGTCTTTAACCATCCCTCTTATTCAGTATCTCCCTCAAGTCATTAAGAATCCCTTTTAATCAGTATCTCCCTCAAGTCATTAACCATCCCTTTTATTCAGTATCTCCCTCAAGTCTTTAACCATCCCTTTTATTCAGTATCTCCCTCAAGTATTTAACCATCCCTTTTATCAGTATCTCCCTCAAGTCATTAAGAATCCCTTTTAATCAGTATCTCCTCCAAGTCTTTAACCATTCCCCTTTTAATCAGTATCTCACCCAAGTCTTTAACCATCCATTTTAATCAGTATCTCATCCAAGTCTTTAACCATCCATTTTAATCAGTATCTCATCCAAGTCTTTAACCATCCATTTTAACCAATATATTCTCCAACGCAGGAATAGTTAATGGTTATAGACTATTTTTCCTGATATCTGGTTCTAAAACGTCTCGTAGATTCTTGGTGGGATGTAGATCAGGGAATTGTACAGGGTAGATGTTACAAGTCTATATCGTGCTGAATGAACCAATTGTAAGTAACGCTTGACGGCTTTATTTTGTTTGTTTGTTTTGAATTTCGCGCAAAGCTACACGAGTGCTATCTGCGCTAGCCGTCCCTAATTTAGCAATGTAAGACTAGAGGGAAGGCAGTTAGTCATCACCACCCACCGCCGGCTCTTGGGCTACTCTTTTACCAACGAATAGTGGGATTGACCGTCACATTATAACGCCCCCACAGCTGAAAGGACGAGCATGTTTGGTGTAACGGGGATTCGAACCCGCGACCCGCAGATTGCGAGTCGAGCGCCCTAACCACCTGGCCATGCCGGGCCTGACTTTATTTTCCTGGAAGTGAACATCTCCATTTGGTTAAAAGTAGAGCATATCGGGAGGCATCTCACGAGCAGGGATCTAGCTCCATGAGATTACACCACCAGAAGAACTTCGTGCAGGTTGTCGCCATCACTTTAAAATAAGTAAAAGTGTGATTCATCTGGCGACATTAGATATTTCTATTTTGTAGTGGTCCAAGTCCAATGACTTAGGCACTACTGGAGACGTTTTTTTTTTCGATTGTTGGCAGAGATAAATGGCTTACCAAAGTGAATTTTATGTAGCTCCCTACGCATTGTTTTAGTGGAGATGTTTGTTTACAGGATATTATTACAATTATCCGTCGATTCACAGTTGACGCACCACCAACGGACCCTGAACAATAACAACTCGTTCACAACTTCACGAATCTATCGTTTGTGGCCAGGTGGTTAGGACTGTCGACTCGCAATCTGAGGGTCGCGGGTTCGAATCCTTGCCACACCAAACATGCTCGACCTTTCAGCCGTGGGGGCGTTATAATGGGATGGTCAATCCCACTATTCGTTGGTAAAAGAGTAGCCCAAGAGTTGGCGGTGGGTGGTGATGACTAGCTGCCTTCCCTCTAGTCTTACACTGCTAAATTAGGGACGGCTAGCGGAGATATCCCTCGTGTAGCTTTGTGTTTCAAAACAAACAAACAAACTATCGTCTGTACAGTTATAGACTCGTGGTATTTTTATTTCTCTCACATGTGAATATCTATTATGTGGGTAGGGGTTTTAAACACCTATTATGTAGGTAGGGGTTTTAAACACTTATTATGTAGGTAGCAGCCTCTGACATTTTGACCAATGAGTCATAATCTCTGAAACATGCAAGGCCACAATTTCGATATTTTAATCCTGCCATGTGAGCTTACCCAATGTTTTCTTGAAATCTATGTCATTATAAACCCTAATCAAAACAGAAAAATCTAAAATTATATCTTTGTTGTTAATGGTTTGTTCTTCTTCTAACCTTATACAGGGTGTCCCAGAAGACTGGGCCCATAGGGAAAATAGACATTATACATCTAAAGCTTAATCCTTACAAATACGATTACACCGAGAACAAAAGTAGTCGCTTGACGGGAAGATACGTTTTCTGTAACTTTTAAAATTATTCAGTAATAAATGTAGATGCTATGACAACGAATGTACTTGGCACTAAAAAGCGCAATTAATAAAAAATGTTTACACTTAAGAGATTATTTTCTAGAAAGTCTCATGTTCTAAACGAGCTGTAGTATCCTCGTTAACAATAAATGTGAAATTCCAAGGATTGTCATAAACCATTAGAACATTCACGGAGAAACTTAAAGCTTTACTCCAGGGATTGTTATAAATCAGAACAACATTTATAATAAAACATAAAGCTTTATTCCAAGAATTGTTATAAATCATTATAACATTTACAATGAAATCAAAAGCTTCATTCCAAGGATTGTTATAACATTTACAATGAAACCTAAAGCTTTATTCCAAAGATTGTTATGACATTTACAATGAAACCTAAAGCTTTATTCCAAGGATTGTTATAACATTTACAATGAAACTTAAAGCTTTATTCCAAGGATTGTTATAAATCATTATAACATTTACAATGAAACCAAAAGCTTTATTCCAAGGATTGTTATAACATTTACAATGAAACTTAAAGCTTTATTCCAAGGATTGTTATAAATCATTATAACATTTACAATGAAACCTAAAGCTTTATTCCAAAGATTGTTATGACATTTACAATGAAACCTAAAGCTTTATTCCAAGGATTGTTATAACATTTACAATGAAACCAAAAGCTTTATTCCAAGGATTATTATAACATTTACAATGAAACCTAAAGCTTTATTCCAAGGATTGTTATAACATTTACAATGAAACCAAAAGCTTTATTCCAAGGATTATTATAACATTTACA
>NW_013674075.1:0-18166 GCF_000517525.1 Limulus polyphemus
TTATCTTGGTATTAGTGACCTAAATATGTAATGTTACCAATTTTCATAGATATTATTATTTCTTAAAGCAAGTTAAGTGTCATCACTACAATAGCTTATGGCCTATGAAGTAAGATAAGGTTGTTTTCATATTGAAACTATACTTTGTCTGAAACTGTTATGAAATAAGTTATAGAATATATCAAATTCTACCAGATACAATATGTTGTTTTATTTGTGTAGTTTAGCACCTGGAAATGCTCAATAAACATACTGTACAATGTAGCAGCTTTTAAATTATACATCTACATTATGTAAAATCTTTAATGAAAGTCTGTTATATGAAGATAATTTATTGGAGAATTACATAAGACCTATGTAAACTATGCTAGTTACAGGCTAATGTCTAATTTTTGGCAATGTATAGAATAACCAAGTTCCTTATCTTCTCTGTAAATGATAGATATTAATTGAGATGTTACAGTAACTTATTTACAGTAGACTTCTTTTGACATGAGTAAAAGCAACAAAGTCAAAGTTTCATGTAAGTTATTCAAAAAAATAATTTTTTGAGAATATTTTAACTCAGTTTATATACAATTTAGATTTTCAAAGACATCTGAATTTGTTTGTCAAACACGTTTAAGTACTTATAGAATTATGCTTATGATATACATACAGCAAATGACTAATACATTTTACAATTAAGACTTGTTTTTTATTCAAAGTGAACACATATTATAAGCAGAAAAATAGATTCAATATATATCGTAATAACCTATTGAATTTGAAAGTAATCATATTTTATGAAATAACTGCATTAAATTTGTTATTATTCCTTTTTAGTTTCACAAACCGAAAAAACTAGTGATGCCCCTGTAGTAACAGAAAGCATAGCAGCTAGTGCTGTGTCATCAGAAGATGTCCAGGTAACTTAACTGTTTTTCACTTTGTAACAAAACTATCATAGAAATATAATGTTGTGAATCTTTTCCTATTCTTTATGATACCCGAACTTTCATATACGTGTTTATCTACACTACCTGTGATTGAATATGAGCATGGTTCTAGATGGATTAAGTAAATTTCACAGACAAATTCAAACATGAGCTATAATACTGGAACTTAGCATCATGGCAGTTATGATTGGTGTAAAGAAATGTATGTTTTCAAAAGTAAAAAGTTAACCATTCACAAACAGAAAATTGGGCAACTGAGAAAGAGGCTGGTGAAAGTCAGAGTAAGAAGCCTAGAGTTGATCTTTAGAACTTGCCAACAAGACAGTATCTTGATACAACTGTTGTACCCATCTTGATGTAAGGTTTGTCAGCTTTAGCCAAAGAAAGGTAAGTAGTAACAATGTCCTTTTAAAAAACAAAAAAAAATTCACTATAATTTTAAAAAGTATAAATTGTAACAACTCATTTATCTCAATTTATTGCTGTAACAAATATAAGTAATAGTGTTTTGTACAAGTGATTCTGATGTATCTAAATTAAAGACTTGGAAACTCTTCTCAGATAATAGCTTTTCTCAACAACTACTGCCCTCTATATGCACAAATTTTCACTTGCTATTAATCTTATATTTCCCACCTACATCCACTTGTTTACCTGTGTTAGAGCTGCATTATAGCATGCAAATGAGCATGCGACACATTCTTCTAGCACAGCTGACTCTCTCTCTCTATACTGTAGAACCCAATTTTCACTTCTCAATTTGGCACAGTTGTCTTATGACATATTGCTTGCCTTCGCATTTTCTTTCAGTTTATCAGGTTTTGCAATCAATTATTCTACACAGTCTTATTGTTATTATTCATAATATTTCTTTTCTTGGTTTTCATAGTTTCATTTTACAACCAAGAAAGTTTAGATATAGATTGTTTTGGATTTATTTTTGCATTGCAATAGCCCCCCAGTGTAGACTTACAGTGCTAGAAACCGGGTTTTGACACCTGTGGTGGGCAGAGCACAGATAGCCCATTGTGTAGCTTTGTGCTTAATAACAAACAAACAAACAAGCATTACAATAAATTCTCAGCCTGTGAGTTTTCCAGAACCTTGACCAGTTCCCCTTTTTCTAGGGGAGTCTGGTCAACATGGTGAGGATTTGGACAGCCTTTTTCTGCACCCCTCCTTTGCCGGTCATTCATGTTCTACATCTTTAGATGTGCCTCAGCTTTTGTCTAGGACTCTCTCTTCGTTTTCTAAAACTTTCTCTGTTATCTCATCTCCTGTTCCTTTTCCTCTTCTTCTTTGGGGTCATCTTTCCTGCCAGCATCTTTTTGATGCAGTTCTACTTCTCAAGGATGCTATTGAACCCATAGATCACCATAGTCTGGGGTTTTATTCCAGATTGTCCATCATCCCCAAGAAGACCAGGGATTGGCATCTGGTCATAGACCTTTCCAGTCTGAAACAGTACCTCGACCTTCCTCATTTCACCATGGAGTCTTTCCTGTCTTTTTGATGAGCTTTTACTCCGGGTCTTTGGATGATGGTAGTGGATTTTTTGAATGTGTATCTTCACATACTAATTTTCTCTGCATCCCATCGTTACCTTCAAATTGTCTATGAGGGTCAGATTTTTAAATTCCATACCTTGCAGTTCGGCCTAGCCTTGGCTCCCTACAAATTTTTGTGGGGTTATCAAGGCTTTTCCCAGTCTCTTGGGGTCTGCAGTTCCATTATAACATGGATGACTGGCTCAATTAATCCCCTTTGTTGCAGGCCTCTTACAGATAAATATAGTTTCTTCTCAAAAATACTGCTTGATTGGGCTGGATTCTCAAGGTGGAGAAGTGCATACTTATACTGACACAATATCTCATCCATCTCAGAGTCTTTGTCAACTCCAATCTCAGTTGGGCCCAGCCTTCTCCCCTTCAGCTGCTTTCTATAGAGCTATTGGTTCTGAAGGCTTAATCCTTTAATTCACTGCATGCTTACAAGGTTATTATCTCTTTTTGGGGAACTTTTGCTTCCATGGAACCCTTATTCTTCTGGGTTGTGCTCAAGTGAGAACACTTTAATGGACTCCACATGCTCAGTGGAATCTTGCCTTGGATCCCCTAGATTCCCATATCCTTCTTCCATACAGGTTGACTTTGCTTGGTGGCTCAACAGAGATAACATCTCGGTTGGAGTTCCTCTTCTACTTCCCTGTCTGAAAGTGCATCTTTTTACAAATGCTTCTATGATGGGTTGGGGGCGTATTTGGACTTTCAAGAGGTCTCCAGTTGTTGGTCGTCAGTCAAGTCAGCGTTCTATATCAATCATTTGGAGCTCCTGGATGTGCATCAGCTTTGAATAATTTCCTTCTGATTTTATGGGGCAAGTCAGTCGGGATTCATTCCGAAATTTTTATCGTTGTCTCCAACATCAGTCAGCAAGGGGGCACCTGTTCCTGTTCCATCTGTTTCCTAATGTTGAATTTTATTTTCTGGGCCCATTCTCAATGTGTTCCCCTCTTGGCTTATCATATCCCGGGTGCTGTCAATCTTGTTGCAGATCATTTGTTGCATCCTGACAAGATTCTCCCCACAGAGTGGTTCCTCGACCCTCATGTTTTCAAGTGTCTATGCTTGGTGCTGGATGCATTTGCCACATATCTCAGTGCCAAACTTCCTCTATTCTAGTCTCTGGTCCCTCATACTTTGGCTCTGTCTGTCAATTCCTTCAGTCAAGATTTGACCGACCTTTACCTTTATGCTATCCTCCAATCCATATTCTTCCCAAGGTTTTGTTCATCATCCACACCACTCCATATTGAGTTCTTGACCATGGTTCTTGTTACTTTACCTGTTTCAGTCATCACCTCCATTACCTCTTCCACTATCCAAATCCCTTCTTTGTCAACCTCACTTATCTGTGTTGTATCCTGCCATTCTCACACTTTGGCTTCACAAGTGGCTCTTTTCTGATTCCTTGTAAGGAGGTCCAGACTTTCCTTTCGTGTAGCATTGCTTCTTTCTGTTTCAGTCTAACCTACTTCCTCCTTATTGGTTTATTAGAAGAAATGGGGTGTTTTTTGCCTTTGTTCTTTTTTGGTGAGGTTTCCTTCATTCTCTTCCCAGTGTCCCTCACCTTTCCGACTTCATCACTTGACTGTTTGACAATGGTCTCTCTGTCTCAACTGCAGCTGGTTATTAGGTGGGTTTCTTTTATACCTTTCATTTCTCCCAATTCCACCATGTTTTTTACTCTCCTGTCCTCTCCTTGTTTCTGTCCTTTCATATCCTTCATCTTCCTCCCCATACTCCTTTACCAGATTGGAATCTTAACATTGTTTTGCATGCCCTTACTTTACATCCCTTGAGCCCCTTTCTTACTGCTCTCTATACCATCTCTCCTTGAAGACCTCTTTCCTCCTCCTCCTCTTCACTTGTGGTCGTTGTTGGTTAGATGTTTTCACCCTCGACATATCTCGTATCGTATATCACCATAATTATGTTCTCCTTTATTTTGATTTCTTCTTTCTTCCTAAGACTTCTGCAGCTCATGACAGTTGTTTTGCTTTCAAAACAATTTAATTACTTTTCAATCTATATTCCATTTCTGATCTGGATTGCCTCTTGTTGGTCTGGGCTCTTGTGTGTTATGTTGCATGCATGGCTTCTTTCTGTGGTTCTTATTCCGTCCACTGGAATCTTTCTTCCTTAAGTACCCTTTCCCCCTATTATTCGAATAAGTTGGGCTTGCCAGCTTATTCGTTTGGCTTACTCCTCCTCGTCTCCCAGTTTGTGTTGTCTTTTTCAGGTCTCTGCTCACCAGATCTGATACATTGCCATGTTCTTGGTTGCTCATTTCTGTCGTCCTTGGAAATCAACCAGGCTGCTATTCAGAATGCTTTGCACACTTTTGGCATCCTATTATCTCCATCACTTAGCTGTTTCCTCCTTATTCAGATACCATTTGTCTCCTGTCACCATTTTACAAACCTGTTACAGGGTCCCTATGCCTCAATTCAGATCCCGCTTTATTGCAAGTGGTGCCTGTCTAGGTATACTATATATATAGGTTGATGCCACCCATCCTACTGCCTCTTGGGGGTCTGGTTCTGTATCTTGCAAGAACCAACCATCAACTCCACTATTCTGTTCATCCTCACAGTTTATACAGTCATAATTATTCTCTCCCTGGACTGTATCACTCATGGGTAAAGCAGAGAAGGAATTACTACCCATCCCACCACTCCTGCTTTTCAAGATAGGGTTCCACAATCACATTGCACTTTCTCCAGTGTTGTATTCATACGAACTCCCCACTGTACTATTTCCCCTCTCTTCTAGTGGTGCATGGGAGTTCTTACCACTTACCAGCTCCTAGCTGCTGGGATGGTGGACCATGGAGGCTTCTTCATAAGTGTGCTCAATCTCACTCGGTTGAGAGAAGGGTGGTGGTGATGTTCTGCCTGTGTAGACAGCACTCTTCTCCTGCCATAGACCTGATATACAATTCCAGATGCCACCTGGTGATGGACTGGATGATTCTGCCACATGCAATTCCCCCCTCCAGCTGGGAATCTTCCTTCCTACTGCCACTTGGATCTCAGTTCCTGGGTATGCTGGTGTAGGTTGGAGCTGGATTGGCCACCTTAAGTCCTCATGTGGTAAGGCTGGGACCCTTCTCCTACTGCAGAGTGATGATACTTTCCCACTCATACTTCCACGTCACATTACATATTCCTACTATTGCCCATATGTCAGGTTCCTGGGTGACTGTTGTTGGTTGTGTAGTGCTTTAGCACACATGTGCTGATCTGGATTTTGAGAACATTAGGCATTCCCAGTGCCATCTGGTTTTGGACGAGAGTTGATCCACTGTTTACAGTCTGCTTTGTCCTAGCCACGCTACATCATTGGGTGCATCCAAGTTCCTTTTGAATGTGCTTCTTTCTCTATCTGTTTAGCAACACATATCTTCACTACAGGCGAGGAGTATACTAGTACAGATGTGATGTGGTCTCCCACAAGTTTTCCTCTACACAGAGATGTCACATTCTGTGGGTATTCTTTGAATACTTTTTGTAGAGTGTCGTCTATGCAACTTTGCACCAGTCCCTTCAACATTTCATTGTGGGATTCTACTTATTATATGAGTAGAGGTAAGTTATTGTGTTGGAAGTTAACATTTTCCTACACTGAAAATTTATTTCTGATAGCTACTTCTTTCACACTTCCCACCTGTCCTCCCCACTTCTGGTGCTACTTTTTGCCTAATCTTGAAGGTGAAGATTTGGTTCTACAGTATAGAGGGAGTCAGTTGTGCTAGGAGGTTGTGTTGCAATTCTGTTGGTTGAGGTTTGTTGCATACTCATTTGTATGCTACAACATAGGTATAACATATGTAAATGTGGATATAGGTGAGAGCATAAGGCTAATTGTGAGTGAAAATTTCCATATATAGAGGTCAGTAGTTGTTAAGAAAAGCTATTATGTGAGAGAAGGTAAGTATTTATCGGAAATATGTTTTTAATGTAGGAAAATGCTAACTTTGTACATTTAATTCTAATGTGTCTAAATTAAAGGCATTAAAATTATGTTTATTACTGTAACAACAGATAGAAATAATGCTTTTGTACAGGTGATTCTAATGTGTCTCAGTTAACAGCTTGGAAACTTTTTTACTGTAACAAGAGATATAGTGTTTTGTACAAGTTAGTATAATGTGTCTAAATTACAGGTTGAAAGCTTTAATTTTCTAATGAGATATTATGTTGTATGTTTTCAAGATAATATGCACACATTATTTTATTATTGTCTGTGTTTTATATAATAAAACATATTTGTGTTAAAAAGAACTGCTGTTTACTTAAACATTTTTATTAATAACTAACATATCAAAAGAAGTGCAAATGTCAGTGTGCTTATGTTAGCAATGATTCTTCTACACATATTGTTGTCATAAGTCATTGCTTTAGGTACAATGTATGTTGAGATGTTAAAAGGATGTTACCATATTGTGCAAGCTTAACTTAGCAAGGATGTTTAGTAGTCACCTTTAATTGTGGCTAGTTTGGGCTGTTGCTATTAAATACTGTAGTGCTTTTTATGACCTTTCTTATTATAAGGTCCAGATTCCCCTAGAATTTTTCATTTAGTTTTTTTTTTTCATCTGCCTTGTTTTGTTTGGGTTTTACATTTCTTGTGAATAACTAACTCATCTGAAAAAGATTACATGCTGAAGTTCAAATGCATGATACATTAGTATGGTGTGTTAGAGAGTATAATGGTTGATTTACCATTGTTATAGTAATAATTAACCCAGCAGAAGTGGAATAGATCAGTATAATTAGAAAAGCATTTGTATTATTAAGAAGTGTTGAATTGAAATTTGAAATGAGCTGAAAATGAATACGTTTAAGATCATAAAGTTGAAACAGGTTTTCATGTTCATTATGAATGTGGAGATAATTTATTTCAAACCATGATTCATATTAGGTATTGTTAATGAGTTGTACTTTAAATATAAAGAACCAGCTTATATCAAGCAGTTTATATTGTTCTACTCTTGAAGTTTTATATTTATTGTGTTCAAATTGCAGGCCACCTGACCCTATTGAGTACTTAGCTGCTTACCTTCTGAAGAACAAATCGCAGTTTGAACAAGGGTCTATACTGAACTGTCAGAGCTCTTCAAGTTAATCTTGACATACTAATCCTGTCAATGAAAAAATAAAGTACAGTGGTGTGTCTCAGTAATTGTGGCATATTACAGCTTGTATATAATTATATGTGTGTTTTCATAAAACTTTACATGATTCTCTTTAACATATTGTTTAAAAGCATCTTATTTTGTATTGAAAATTAACATATAATCAATACAAATTTAAAAGAATAAAAATAATAATGCCATATACTATCAGTATTTGAGTAGTTAGTTTTCTGTTGTATTTTTCTTACATGCACAGTTTTTGTTTTTTTTTAATTCCATATGATCCAAAAGTTAGTGAAGTCCATCTTGTAACATATAAGGATAGTTTTACTAGTCAGGTTCTTCGCTATACATATTTGGATTGTAAAAAGATAAACAGTTCTGTAATGGCATGAAATTCATTCATGCTAAATGTAAGCTAAACTAGCCTATTTTTGGAATAAAAGTTACTATGATTTTTCATGCCTTTTTAGTATAAAGACTTTTGATTTGAAAAATGATAATAAGCTGTAGTTAGTTTTGAGATAGTATGTTTAGTAAATAGGTAAAAATTACCATTTTTTTTTTGGTTTCATTGCACTACTAATAATGTTACCATATCCTGTATTATTTCTTACTTTATATGTAAAGATTGCTATAAATGGTACAACCAGTATAAAATCATAAGAGAAAAGCTGAATTAACTTAAGTTCTACCTCATTGTTTCACATAAAATAAATTCATTACTTAGCTACAGATGTAGTTCTGAAAAATTTATCTTTCTGAAGTACTGGTTGGTGATAGGATATTATGCAAGTTTTTCACTTACTTAACCATTTTTATCTGTTGTGTAATAATAGTTCAATCACTGCCATTACTTGCTCTCATATTTACTCAATAAAGTAATAAACTTACTTTCAAGTAACTGTGGTCAGTTGTTAAGTATTAAGTACAAGTATCATATAGTAAAACTGGTCATTTAGTAGATTTTTCTAACTGATTAATCATCGGGCTCAGTAATTGATTATATGAGACCATTCTTCTTAGTTTCAGCTTTTGTTTTCTATAGACATATTCAAACTACCCTTCATTTAATGTGTTAGAGATTTTCAGATACAACAATTTAGGATTAAGTTACTTTTTTAATTAATTGACTAATTTTGATGCTAATTAGTTGATGCTAATAGGTAATTGATTATATCAAGTTAATCACCCAGCTCTATCAGATGATGATAAATAGTATGGAGAGTGAAATTACATACTTCTAAAACAATCTTACCTCCTTTCATCCAGAGCTATCTCGGTCCTTGTCTGCCTTCTAAGCATTGCTAAAATTTGTACTAAAAGCACACCAGTCTTTTATCTCCCTCAATTTATGCCATTTTTCTTTTGAACATGTACTGATTATGTGATCATTCTCCACCAATAAGGTTGTGCCATCTATATTGGTGCAGCTAGCTCTCTCTACTATTCTAAAACAAACCTCACTTTTCTTAATTGGCATTCCAGTGTCCAGACATGTGTTTTCACTTGCTTTCCATGTGGCTACAGACATTTAATTGTGCTTGATCACACATTTCTATCAATTTCTACTTCAAGTTTCAAAACACATGATTTCCATTTTTTCTACTCCTTTGTTTCAGAAATATTTCTGTTTTTTTGAATTCCAATTTGTTCATACTGAATTCGGTTTTTAATATGGTGGTTGTCGAATTTCCTGCCCAAAGTAGACAATGGTTCTGCACACATCCCCAAGTCTCGGGGTTGACGATGCCTGCTGGGAAGTCCAGGCTGAAGTTTATAGGGAGTTGTTGTCTTATGTTCGGCCAATAACGTCTTCCTTTCACAATTATTTTTCTGAGGAAGGTTATACCTACTGAGTGGAAATTTCTTTATATGACACCTTCCACCTGTTACCGTTCCTCCATGTAATCTCCTGGGTTAGGTATTGTTCTTTTTCCCAGGGGATCTGTGGTATGTTTTTCAAAGTGTCTTACTCATCCCAATAGGTATTCCCATGTTTTGCTGTTTATGTGAGCTTACGTGGTTAGGCTTATTTTCCTCATGTGATAATTTGGGTCTTCCATGTTTTTTCTTGTACCATCTTCATTAGTTTACCTTTATGATTGGAATTTGATTGTTCCTTGTTTTTGTTTAATTTTTGGTACAAGTGCAGGTTTTGCATGGTGGTTACTTTAGGTAATTGTAGCCTCTGCTACATTTGTGGGTGTTTTAATTTGTTATTTATACTTCCCTTACCTATTTATGTTAATTAGTTTGTAAGTTTCTTTTTGTCGAAAAAACATTTTTGCAAGTGCATTATTATTCTGTACTTGATAGACTCTACGAACTTCTATGTTTAGCTTGTTCATTGGTAATGTATACTTTCTTTCAGTATGTTTATTTTATGTGTTTTTTTGGCTACACTTTACGACCATTCCATGGGTTCTACAGGTTCTGTCTGAAGGTTTCTGCCTTCAGTTCCACTACCCCCCCCCCTATATACCTACCTTTTTTCCCTTCTTCTTCCTTGGAATCGTACCTCTTATGGTCATTTTGCCTTTTCTGTTCCAATCCTATGTGCTCTTGTGCAAAGGTGCTCTTGAATGGTTGGTACCCACTCAATCAGGGATTTTCTCATGGCTAATTGTTGTCTCTTGTAAGCTGGAAGATTGGAGATCCATCTTAGACCTGTACCTGTTGAACTCTTGTATGGAGTCATCTCGCTTCACCATGGAGTCTTATCTATGTCTTCAGGGGTTTTCCCTGGGACTCTAATTGACCAAATTGTCTTGACAGATGCTTCTCTTCCTGTTCCTATTGCTCCAATGTCTCATTGTTTTATTCAGTACATCCACAAGGGTCATGTCTTTCAGTTCTGGGTGCTTCTATTCAATTCTTTTTTCGGCTTTCTGTGTTTTATGAAGTGGTACACTCTTTTGCCCGTCATATTCTCTTATTGGGTCTTCAGACTCTCCTTTTCATAGATGATTGGCTCTTGCTAAGCTCTGTATTATTCCATTTATTCCACTGTTGTTTGCTATTTCACCTGACAAAGGGGAGCCCTATTTCAGATCTCTGTGTTTTCTGACTCTGGTTCATCTTTACTGGGCCCATGACAACTACATGGCAATCTTAGTGTGTCATATTCCCTACATCGTGAATCTGGTGGCCTATCACTCATAATAACCTAACCAGGCTCTCCTCTCAAAGTGGTCCTTTTCTCCACAGGTATTTTGGTGGGTGTGTTCTCCCTTGGTAACACCTCATATAGATGTGTTTGCCATTCACTGTATCACCAATATTCCCTCCATTTGGTCTCTATTTCTACACCTGTTGGCTCTGGAAATAGATGCCTTCAGTCTGGTTTGAGGGGTCTTCAGATCACACTTCTTTCCAGTGTCTTTTTCCCTATCTTGATCACTCCTTCTCCTGCTCTACTTGTTGCTCCATATTGGTTGGCTCAGGTGAGTTTCTGCTCTGGCCCTTACTGGAACAGCAGCTCTGCCCTTACCCCTGTCCTGGTTGCTCTTCAGACTACTGGAATTGGACATCATTCATCCTGATGGCACCAACCTGTTTCTTCTTGCATGGCTTTTGTCTAGTCCCTTTCTTTGGCCCAGGGTCTCTCCCCCTTTTGTAGCATCTTTTCTTTCTCGTACCAGTTGACCCCTCTTTGTCTGTTCACCAGAGGCATTGGTCTACCTTTAAACTTTGGTCCATTCACCATGGCTTCTGCCCATTAAGCCCTTCTGTTCCTCTACTGTCCCAATTTTTCACCTGGTTGTTTGACCAGGGTTTGTCTGTGTCAAGTGATGCTCATGGTAGAGCTGCCCTGTCATACACCTTCTGTTTCTCCTGTTTCTAAAAAGCCTTCTTCTCTGTTATTTCCATAATTTTTTGTTCCTTTCATCTGGTCTGTCCATCACATCCCATTGTTATTTTGGATTTAGATCTCATTATTGTCCTTCATGTTCTGTCCGTTCATCTTGGGAAACCATTGCAATATGTTTCTTGTACCATCAGTCCTCTTTGTCATCATTGTTCAGATGCTTATGCCATTAATGTTTCCTGCTTCCTTTACCATTCCTCTTTTTTTTCCTATTTCCTCAACTTCCATTTTCCACTTGTATTCGCCTTCGATTCTGAATTGATTTTTTTGTCCAGGTCATTCCCTGCTATATTATGTGGCTTGTCCTGCCTCTTTTCGTGGTACTCATTCCTGTATGTTTATTTGTGGTATGCCCCTGTTTCCTGTGATCTTTCACTTGTTACCCTCACTGGTTAATTTCATCAACTCATATGATTCACATATCCTGACTGGTCTATGGAGTATTGCCATTTGCTCAACGTTTCTTTGCACCAAATTCATCATATGACTGTCTTTGGCAGCTTGAATCCAATGGCCTTTGGAGGAGATTGTTAAGGCTGGTATGCGGACACCTCCCAATATGTTTGTCACACATTCTATGCATGACTTGGCTGTGTCTTCCTTGGGCAGGTATCTTTCCTGTGACAATTCTGCATCTGTCTGTTTGCCTTTGACTGAGGCAAGTCAACATATTATTATTAATTCTTAAATCATTTGCACTACACTGTGTCATATTTCAAAATCCCACCTAGTGGCAGGCGTTGCCTGGTCAGGTATGCTTCATATTATATTAGCACTAATTATGAATATTTTATAACGCTCACTGTTGAGATGGTGGTATGTGTATATATTGAATTTTTTAAACCAAATGTTCATTGTTTTATTATGTGAATGACCATCACTCATAGACTTCACAAGTAAAGCATATAGGAATTTCTGCTTATACCCACTGACCCATAGTTTTTATAATTAGGGTCTTTCTGATTTTCAAAATAACACAGTACAGCCACTCATTGCACTGTGTCCAGTGTATGTTCCTCTGGTCTCCCCAATGCAAATATCCACTCCTTCTATTCTACTGGAGCATGGGAGTCCTTACCATTTCCAGTTCCCAGTTGCTGGAGTGGTGGACCAAGGAGGTTTCCTCCTCACTGGGTATTGTACGACCGACACAAATAAAAAATTTATAGATCATGAGTACCCACTCAGCGAGAAAAGGGTTATTGTTATTATACTCACTGCAGTACCAAACAACAACAAATTATTCAGGATCCAAGGTGCTACCCCCTGATGTTTTTGTCTGGTGGACTGCACTTGTTGCTCAAATAGTTTCTTTTGCAAGGTGCATCCACAGGATGTTTTTGCCCAAATGGACAGCACTTGACATAATGGGTGTTATCCCAAGGTGCTTCCCCCTGGTTTTACAAGGGCAGACCACAATTTTTGATTCTATATCTTATGCAAGGTGCTTCCACTGGATGTTTCCGCCTGGTTGGACTGTATTTGGCATAATTTGTCATATCCCAAGATGCTTCCCTTGATGATTTTGCCCAGGGAGACCTCACTTGGCAAACATCTTATATATCCAAGGCACTTCTCCTGGATATTTTTTGCCCAAGCAGACCAATCATGTTGATCTTGCAATCTCATGAAAAGTGCTTCCACTGGATGTTTTCTGCCTGGATGGACTGTACTTAACATAATCTGTTGTATACCAAAGTGCTTCCCCTGGATGTTCTTGGCCCCAAGCAGACAACACTTAGTAATAATCTTAGTATCCAAGGCACTTCCTCTAGATATTTTTGCCCGGGCAGACTGCACTCATTGATCTCAAATTCTTATGTAAGGCCAAGGCACTTCTACTGTTGTTTTTGCCCTGTGGACTGCTCTTGGCATAACATGTCATATCCCAATGCACTTTCCCTGGATGTTTTCTGCCTGACCAGATCACACTTGGTCTGTTCATTCACAGTCCTTCAGCCCTAGCTACTTATAATCATTTTGTGTTTCTCAGGCACCTTGTTATGGCTCACTATAATTAGGTTTGGTAACACATCTTGCAAGAGGCCTCCCCTGGATGTTGTTGCCATGGAGGACCACACTTGTTTATCATACAGTTTGTTTTACAAGGCACTTCCACTAGATGTTTTCTGCCTGGATGGATCACACTTGTTTTACTCTAATATTACCCAAAGCTAGTTGTCTCTTCCATAATACATTAGTGCCTGCTAATTCAGTTCCGCCCATATTGGTGTTCTGATTTTCATTACTGGGAGAAAAGCATACCTGTTCCAGAAGTAGTTCTATACACCTCATGTGTGCCTTCCTTTTAAAATTTTGCACACCCATGCTTGTGGGGCAGTTGCTTTCTGCTTCCTATGTTACTTATGCACCTTCACCAGCCCCTCCATCCATGCAATATGGGAATCTAGTTTTGGGTGAGTGGAGGTAAGACCATTTCAGAAGTTAACATTTTCTTACACTGAAAATGTATGTCAGATAGGTACTTACTTTCTCTCACTCACTCCCTCCCCTTCCTCCTCACTGATGTGCCGGTGTATCTGATGTGCAACTGCCAATTCTCAAAAGTAAGGTTTGTTCTAGAATAGATAGTGCAACATAATTGGTGGAGTATGATCAGTACATGTTCAAAAGAAAAATGGCATAAATATAGGGGTATAAAAGACTGGTGCACTTTTAGTATAAACTTTAGGGGCTGAAGAGAAACAGTTTCTGGGTGCTCCTGGTTGTCTCTCAAGACCCTTCAGGGCCTGTTAGATATAAAACCAAAATTACTGTCATGTTTGTTAGTTAGTTATTATAAACTTTTAGCAACACTTATAAGTCAGACCAGGATCGAGAAAGCTCTGGGTGAGAGAAGGTAAGTAGCTATCGGAAACATTTTCAGTGTAAGAAAATGTTAACTTCTGTTATTTCATAAATTCTATCTTTTGAGTGCACCAAAATCAGTAACCAACTGAATACTTTTTTTCTTTTTAGATAAGTTGCTGAAAGTAGAAGAAACTCAAAGTACTCATGGGAATTTTGTTTTTCAATCAAGTTGCATATGGCATCTTATATTGTGTGGTAATATTCAGTGTTTTTGTTTGCATAGATGGATTTGGATATTAGGATAATGACCACTTTTAAAATGTATTTTTTTGTATTACACTGTACTTTATAATATTTTATTTCACATTACTAACAGTGGAGAGAGAAAAATCATATGCACTTACTTCACCAAAATAGCAGCACACATACATGCTTAACACTGACCAGTGGTTATAAATTTCCAAGAATGATGCTTCTCTAGTGTGGTTTACATTCACAAGTTTAGCCATTGAAATTTAGGTTTACAGTGTACAATTTCACAAAGTTACTCATGTTTAGGATTTATTAATGAAAACAAAGGAGTCTCAGAGTGTTGCAACTATATGATGAATATATTAATGGCACAAAATATTATATTATCTCAGAGGATGGAAAAGAAAAATGATTAAGTTGTACCATGCACTAGTATTTTTTATATGATTTCTTTCCCTTTACCTGAGCAGTACACCTTGTTTTCATGTTGCCATGATATATATATATCAATATATAAAGGTGGAATATTGTTTCAGATGTTCTTCATATACCCTACAATTAAGCCAAGCTGTTTCATTTCCTTTTAATCTTTTGGTTTGGTTGCTTCTCAGCTGTAGTTTTCAAGTATCTACATGTCTATTGAAAAACCACTGTGCTATTTGTTTTGAAGGTAGCATTCACACCTGTATTTATGATCAATGGCAAGATCTGTATTTAATCATCATCTATCTTATAAAGAACATTCTTTAAGAAACTTAAGAATACTTTTGGAGAGTTTTGGTTTATTCTTTGAGCATCTCTGTTATTAACAGTGCCAATTTCATGTAGCTCTTCAGTCTTGCATGCATCTCATACTCAAACATGAAGTGTTGCTGCAATTTTTCTTATGGAGTATCATTGCATGCTCTAAATTTTGATTGTAGTATTTCAGTCCTGGCAGGCTGGAAGCCACAACTAGATTATACTAACTTCTAATTGCCATAGTATAACTACCTGTATTTTTATAGGCTGTACACTGGTCTGTACTTTTTGATTGGTTGTATGAAAACCAGTCACAGTGTAAACTCTCAGCACATGACTATACTCTGGTGCATTTCATTTTCACTGAATAAAGGGATGGCCTTCTCACAATATTTGTCTTGTGTACCCTTTTTACTCACTTTCTCTGTAATTATTTCCATTACTGTATATGTAATTTTATATAATGGAAAATATTGTGCAAATTGTTACATTGTTCACATGACCTGAGTATGTAAGAGAGTATTAGCAAAAACTTTTAATGATTCTTTATACTGTTGCATCAGCGAGGTCACGTGACTAGTATCACGCCACGTCCTTCTTGAACCTTCATGAATAATCGGGAGACTACTAGATTGGGGTTAGTCTGATATATACATAAGACGGTCACAATATGACGGAACAAGGTAATGAGTAATTGAACTGCAGTCAGAGAGTGTGTAATTGAACTGAGTATTGTTGAAGTCGAGCACGTGAGACGTTCGTTGAGAATTATAGCGCGACTGTTGAAATTAAGTGTATTGCAAAGTTATATTTGGAAAGAATAAACCAGTTTTATTTAAGAAAGGACTTGTGTCGCTAAAGTTTCGTCGGAACGAATTTACGGAAAATTAACTAATGAATGGAGACATAACAATACATTTAAATCAATGATGCATCCCAAGGTTTTTTACAGATGATTAACATTTAAGTAGTTCAGACACCTTATTCATAATTCATGACAAGTGAATGGTCAGATTTTGTCAGCATATATGAGTATAAACCTTGATATGATTTGTTTAGTCATAGATTTAGTTATTTGGAACTCAGTGCTTTTTGATATGCTTAAAAAAATCAAGATTAGTTAAGCCATGTGGACAAATTTTAACTCTATTAACAACTTTGGTGGAAATTCAACTTGGGTGACAGTGTTGGTATAAGATATCAGACATGTAGCTGATGTAACAGTTTTATAAAAAAATTTAAACTACTCAGGTAGCAGTTGATTAAACATAAATAATGTAAAAGTAAACTTGATGAATCAGATAAACTAAAATTTAATGAAAGTACAATGTTTCATCAGGTTGACCAGGTATCATCAGGTACATCAACTACAATGAATGTATTGAAACAACAAATATATATATATAATAATTCAAGGGTACATTGAACTTTGATTGGTTAAATTTAACAATAAGGTATGATATTTCCGGAGGGTATTTATTGATAGGGCTTGACTTCTTGAGGGTCAATGTCTGTAATTAACAAAGAAGAGAATATAAGAACTCTTTCAAAAATATAAATATTATAACAACAAAATTTATAAATTAAATACTGTAACTTAAAAATTGTAAATAGAGGTAAAGTGATTCACAGAAAATAATATAAAAAACCTTTTTGAACATCAACATAGTTAAGTTAAAGTTGGAATAGATAAAGTGTTTTATAAGCAAGGCTCCCTTAATTTATGATGTTTTATATTTTTTTCTCTTAGAATTTTAACATTATCAAGATGAAATGAATGACCATATTTAGACATATGTTCATGGACATGAGAAGGCGGTTTGTAATGTTCTTTAACTCAGGTGGGTACTTGGATGTAGGTACAGTTCACTACAGGTAGCTACATCTTTCACATATGTAATGTCTCTGAAAAGCTTAGAAATTTGTACTTGAACAGTTTTAACAAATTTTACACAAAGCAAACTTTAAGATAAGTTTTAACTCTTGTAATTGCATTAACATTGAAACTCATCTAAGAGCTTTAGGTGAGGCTGTGCTCCAGAGAACATTTTTGTCAGAAGTTGAATCTGTAAAAGTGGTTTTCAGAGCAGTCCAATTCTAAACTCAACTTTAACAAAAGTTGTATCTGATCTTCAAGCGAATATATAACTCGTGTAATGTAATCGTAATTCAAATAATGGCTACAGAGAAACAATGGCTGTAGTTGTTTAGGTTTTAAGAAAAGTTGTAATTTTTTGATACACTTTTTAAACTTTCAATCTGATTGACAGCTTTGAGAACTAAGAATTATTTAAAAGATTTGAAGATTTATCTTGTTTTAAGGGTCTTTATGGCTGTTCATATTTTATTTAAATTTCAAGTCATGACTGATAAGGCCAAATTGTAATTTAAGTAACAACTTTAAAATCTCTCTCTGAATTAACTCAATAAGTGTACATTTGTTTTCAACTCCATAACATATTTCATGTGTTTTACATATCTTTTAAAATTTTCAAAATTATTTTTTAATTCTGTGTTGGGATAGTAAAAGCTAGTTTAGTCTGAGGCTGAGTGGGGGACTCTTAGTCCCTGGTTATTGGCTTATTCAGATTTGAATTCTGGTGCATTCCACACATACTTGAAATTATCTTTGGAGTTAAATGGGTAGTTTTCATGGAATCAGCAGACGTTTTCAAGTTTGAATGCACTTGATGGTGAATATTATCCATTCTTTCCGATAACACTTTCACGAATTCTGACACATTTTCAGGCAACTCTTCATAACTCTTCAGGCGTCCTGTTAACAATCCACTGACAACCCAAGTTCCCGACCAAACCATTAACTTCGCTGGAGTGTATCCAGTGGCTTCATGCT
>NW_013674075.1:18844-19789 GCF_000517525.1 Limulus polyphemus
AGTAAGTAGTCCAACCCTAATATGCATTGGTCTTCAATGTCAGCCAAGTATACTTTATGTCTGTCCTTCATGCCCATGAGCTCAATAGTTACCCACACTGGTCCCCCCAACCTTGCATACTGTCATGTCACACCACATAGCTTCTGTACAGCTTCTGGTACTCCTTTGTGATCCAGCACCTTGATAATCACAGGGGTTTGCTGAGATGCAGAATCTATGACAAAGTTGCACCTTTGGCCATCCAGCTTCCCTGTCACGTAGACACTGTGTGTGCTTGCCGTTTTACACTTAGCTGTTGGGACTTTCACAATGAGGGTTGGTGGGCGTCCCTCAGCACCAACCACTACTGGTTTCCCGAAGCTGACTTATTGGTGGTATTCTTCTTACACTGGCTCCTCTTATGTCCTTGCTCTCCACAGTTCCAACAACCTCTCGGGGCAGCAACCTTTCCTGCTGTGGCATCTTCCCTATGTTGAAGTTGCCGGCATTGAGCTTTCTTGTGCCCAGGTTTGTTACAGTGCCAGCAAAGTCCCTCAAACCTCTCAGAAAACTGACCTTTTCTGGCCTTGAATCCTGATAACTGTACCAACCTTGGCACCTCTGTGCTGGACTTAATGTAGGATTCGAATTCAAGAGCTCTGGCCATTGCATCCTGCATAGTAGAGGGGTGTGCTTGCTTTACTTGTATCTTCAGTTGTGGACTGTCCAAGGCATCTACAAGCTGATCCCTCAGCAACAGCTTGAGGACATCAGGTGGTGCAGTTGGGTAGGCCTTGTGTGCCATACTTTCCAAATCCTATGCCTGCTCTTGTAGGCTCACCCCTTTATCACAGACTCTCGTCCTAAACCTAGCCCTGTAGGCTATGGGCTGATTTTGGGTTCCATACCTGAGTTCTGGAGCAGCTACCAGTGCTCTATAGTTGTGCCTGTCGTCTGCTGACAACT
>NW_013674075.1:19799-22544 GCF_000517525.1 Limulus polyphemus
CAACAACCTTTCTGGGTAACAGCCTTTCATTCTGTGGCATCTTCCCTGTGTTGAAGTTGCCGGCATTGAGCTATCTTGTGCCAAGGTTTGTTAATGTGCCAGCAAAGTCCCTCAAACCTCTCTGAAAGCTGCCATTTTTTGGCCTTGAATCCTGATGACTGTAGCAACCTTGGCACCTCTGTGCTGGACTTAATGTAGGATTCGAATTCAAGAGCTCTGGCCATTGCATTCTGCATAGTAGAGGGGTGTGCTTGCTTTACTTGTATCTTCAGTTGTGGACTGTCCAAGGCATCTACAAGCTGATCCCTCAGCAACAGCTTGAGGACATCAGGTGGTGCAGTTGGGTAGGCCTTGTGTGCCATACTTTCCAAATCCTGTGCCAGCTCTTGCTGACAACTGTCCAAGTATTTCCAGTGGTTGTCTCTTCAAGCTCGTTGCCAGGTACACTGCTTTCTGCTTTTCTGTCCACCATCTATTCATTCCTGCCAGGAGCTCCAATTGTGCTCTATATGCTTATCATGGTGCCTTTTCATTGAATTCCTGTGACTTTCTTCGTACTAGATCACCCCTATTGCTGACACTCATGTCTGAAATGTGAGTTCTGGCAGGACTGAAGATCTCTGCATTAAGGTTTAGCTGCAGGATCTGGAAGGGGCTTCCTGTTGTATTGGGCTGATTAGGTCCATGGATACATTAGGCTAATGTATCCTCCTTGTATAAAAGACAGTAAATCGTCCTTTAATTCACTTTGAAATTTACTAATCTTTTCCATTTGTGTATACTGGCTTTCTCTCAACTATTGGAGGCTTTCTTCTTGTTTATTTTCTTCCTCCTCCAACCACTGCTGTAGCCTCTCTTCTTGTTTAGTTTTCTCCTCCAACCACTGCTGTATCCTCTCTTCTTGTTTCTTTTCTTTCTTCTCCAACAACTGCTGTAATCTCTCTTTTCTTGCCACTGTTGTTGTCTCTCTTCTTGTTACTTTTCTCGTTCTTCTTGTTTCTTTTGCTATTCTTGTATTGCTGCCATCAAACCTGCTAAGTTGAAGTTTGATTTGCCACCTCTCGTTTCCATCTTTTTTTTTCTTTTCCGTCCCACTCTCTGACACCAGTTTGTTACATATCTGCTTGTTTGTTAATTTCCGGTAGAAATCCTTTCCGAGAAACTTCAGCAATACAAGTCCTTTCTTGGTTAAACCTGTTTATTCTTCCTCGATACAAACTTTTAACACAGTAATTCTACAGTCAATACGTTTTTGTCATTTTCACTTAACGACTTTTATAATACACGCTATAAATCACAGCGATTCACAATCTCAATAACTTTTCTCTCTACGAGTACAAACACACACTTTATATTACAGTCGCTACTGTTCGCTTCTTTAATTATCTATCGCTGGCTTCTCTGCCAGGCTTATATACCAACAAAGGGGGCGTCCCGAACACACTCGGGCCTCTCCGATCATTCATGATCATTCGGGAAATTCAGCGTCACGTGATTTCCGCTGTCGTAACAATATAATAATATATATGTATGTATAATATTATAAAATTTAAAATAGCTTAAAAAGCATAGATGTTTTGCAGTTACTTTTAGAATTAATAACATAAATATTATAAGAATATCTTAATTACATAAATATAGTATAGCAATATTTTTATTTGGTGTTAGTCCATTAACATTTTCACTTCTTGAAATAAACCAGAACTTAATTATAATTATTGTTTAAAATGCTGTAGAGATTTGCCTAGCTGCTATATATTAATATCAGTCATGGCGTGATTCATAATGATTTTTATTGTTTTTATCAATATCTAATTTTTCTTTAATGAAGCATAAAGTTGAAATATTAAATATTTGAAAAAATATCATTACTAATTTTCTGTCCTATTCACCTTATATATTTTTACATAATACTACTGATAATATTGTTTTGAAAAGCTTTAATACTTGAAATACAAAATTATTTAATTATTATCCAGAAAGTTCCAGTGGGCCATCGGTAATCGGACGGACTTACAACGCTCAGATCCGGGGCTTGATTCCCATTGATAAGCACAGTGCGGACAGCCCATTGTGTATCTGGGCTATAGCAAACAAACAAAACATTTACTAGAAGTTTCTTGTAAAGACATTATCAGCCTTTGGAAGGAATTCGATTAGATTCTTTTCTTTTTTATTTGTTTGTATAGCAATCAGACAACTAACATTATAGTCTGGTAAACACGAAACTCTAATTTTCCGTTCATTTGATGATCGAACGATATCCCTATACGCAGAAGTAGGCTTAGGTAGAATTTCCGAATTTTCATTAATAACAGGGTTGTATAGAGGCTTTCCCCAAATACTTGGATGTTATTGAAATTTCAAGTATTCACAACAATCTAGATCAGGGGTTCCCAAACTTTTTAGAATCGCGACCCACTATTCATGACCACTGCTTATGGCGACCCACTCAAATTTACTGGGCAAAAACATATGAAAGAATATAAAAAATATTATTTATTCATATTCACGTATTTCAATTACATTTAAAAATACTCACGTATTTTCAATAACACTTCCAGAACTTATATATGCTATCTAATTGATTAATAATGACTGTCAAGAATGGCTTTGACATCAACATCAATGTGGGTTAGTTTCAGGCGTAAGGAATTTGACAATTGAAGTTTATTTCGGAATTTGTTTTTGATTCCTACCATTGCTGAAAATCCAACTTCACAATGACATGAAGATGAGAAAGGT
>NW_013674075.1:22704-26861 GCF_000517525.1 Limulus polyphemus
GATGATGAGAAAGGGAGAAGCACTTTCAAAGCTCCAGTGGAAAGGATTGGGTCCGGTTTTCGAACAGACACCAAGAACTGTATCAGTTTTCTGCTGTTAAAGTTCATTTCTAACGAAGCGTCTTCAGATAAATCAAAAAGTTCTTCCTCAGCTTTTGTCGATATCTCACTCGTTATGTCAGGCTGAAAGGGGTTCATAATCCATTTTTTCTCTTGGATATTTTTCATTTCTTCAAGGAAATAAAACTCAAAACTCTCTTTCAGCTTATTCAAGTGTTTAGATATCTCAATGATTATATCGTCATCAACTTTTGCTTCATTCTCCATTACAAAGGTTTGAAATGTTTCAAAACAGTCATAATTTCGGTTGTCAATACAGTTTTTCCATAGAACAAGTTTTTTCACGAAACCTCGAATTTTCTCATGAACTGCGAATATACTGATACCTTCTGCTCCTTGCAAGTACAAATTCAGTTCGTTTAGTTTTGAAAAAAATATCTGCCAAATATGTGAGCCTCAGAACAAATTCCTCGTTGCGCAAATATCTCGCAAAATCGCTTTTACCTTCCAGAAATATAGCAACTTCTTCGCGGAGTTCTGTAAGTCTTGTTAGCACTTTACCCCTCGAGAGCCAACGTACTTCTGTGTGCAGAAGAAGTGATTTATGATTGCTTCCCATTTCTTCGCACAACTTCTCAACTAAGCGCGATTGCAATGGCTTTGACTTTAATAAGTTCACTATTTTAATGGAAGTGTTCAAAACATTTTTAAAATCATCAGATATACATTTTGATACTAACGCCGCTCTGTGAAGGTTGCAGTGAGTCCATGATGCGTTTGGATTAACTTCAAGTATTCTGGTCACCAGACCACTGTTTTTACCACACATAGCCCATGCGCCGTCCGTACATATTCCGACACATTTATTCCAATCACGACCTTTTGTTTTGACATAAGTATCAACAGTCTTAAAAATATCATCGCTAGTAGTTCGAAGCTAATGCGTAATTTTAGTATAACTTTTTACGACCCACTAACATTCCGCTTGCGACCCACCAGTGAGTCGCGACCCATAGTTTGGGAAACGCTGATCTAGATTATATTCCAAATTGAACTTTTTTGTAGGTAAAATTAAGCTATTACAGATTAATTTCACCATTAGGTTATTTGGCAGTACACCCAGAAAGACTTTACAATAGTCTCATGCTGGTAATTTTTGAAACATTGTGAATGATTTAATGGTGCACTGACTGACAGGATATTTCAATAATTTGAAATTTACTTCAAACAACTAATGTGTCCCGTAATCACAGACATGTTTCAAGACAATTGAAGCACAAAAAATTTAATCTCTATGAAGGCCATACTTCGTTAGCAGATGGATAAGTTGGTAAAATGAATTTATAATGGGCAAGCTACTGTAAGGTTTCTTTACTGGTGTCAAATTTTCGATATACCTTTGAAACGTCATCTCCAACAAATATACAGCCATGAGAAACAAAGTTTTGCATCTTGTAACAGGTGAGAATCTAAAAAACACTGGCAAACACCGTCCATGTGCTTCAGGCAAAAATGTGCCATATAATCAAGAAGGATTTCTGACTGGAAAAGCAACACAAGTCATGTGTACAAGTATTCGTGGTATCCCATATGAAGACAAACTGGACAAGACGCCAGACGCAATGATTATGGATTTCTGTGCGATCAAACTATTGAAACTAGCACTGGATCACCCTCGTTCTTGTAATGTTTGTATTATTTATGGAAAGCAGACAGGGAAGAGTGGTGTGCTCCTTATGACGGAACCTTTTGCCCTGAAAATTACGTCATAGGAGTATTGTCAAGGTGTACGGTCGTCTGATAGAGCATGACTAGACGTGGGTATATGGACTGTAACGATGTGTTGAGGATCCAAAATGTTTTAATATAACGTACTCAAACCCTGTAAAAGGTCTTTTGATAGTGTTTAGTGTTGTTACAGGATAGGTAATTTGGGGGTTAGTAGCTTTAGAAAAGGATTTGTTTGTTTGTTTAAAGTTAAGCACAAAACTATACATTGGGCTATACAATGCTCTGCCCACCACGGGTATCGAAACCCGGTTTCTAGTGTTGTATGTCCGCAGACATACCGCTGTGCCACTGGGAGGATTAGAAAAAAAAATGAAAGGCATAATTTGTTTTATATGGTGATGCATACACGTGTCCAGCGTTTAAAGATAAATCTAAATTTCGTTTTACTTGTTTAATCATCTTGTTCAAGAATTACTTTCATCTGTCTATCTGACACAATCATATTCTTGTCACTTACTTTATTGTCGAGAAACAAAATAAGTTTTAAAACCATCATATTAGCAAGTTATTCACGAGAGAAAATTAAATATCTACCCTGTTTATAATTCACTGCTTTCTAAACTAACCAGATAATTACTGTTTCTCTCAAACTGTGGGCAGAATTTTGCTTTATAACAAATAAAATACAATTTTTTGCCTAATGATAATATATCTATATCGTTGCACCAGTTGCTGAACAATTCTTTTCGAAAATTCAGCGCTTGATTGTTCTGACTAACTTGTAACTGAAAAGATGGAATCATTTGAACAAATAATTTTGAAATATTTTTGAAAATGTAGTGTTCTTCATCCAATAAACTGAAGAAAGTAGCCCTTTTTTAAATGTGGCATTCTCAGGTATACATATCACCTTCAGGCAATAATAGTAACCGCTCTAACCAGATGTATGGCGGATAGAATTAGTAATATAGATATAATATGCATTTCTAATCTGACTGGGTTAAAGAAGAGAGGCTGCCAACTTGAAGATCTAAAACTTTATTCGCTTTTGTATAGCACAATACAATGTACAGAACTCCTTTACGTGCAGATCGAGTGCACTGGACACGACCACAATACCTCTATCTGATTGGAGAAATCTCTATAAAATCTCTGCCCTGACTGAAAAAACAACTCACTATATACATATTCTAATTGACACTAATTCAAAGTAAAAGGAAACGAAACGCCTGCTATATTTTACACACAACATGACTGCATTTTTGCTAAGAAAGTGGCCAGGTAACCAAACGAAACAACATGATATTTTGCTTTTCAATATTGAGAAATATAAACAAAATGTTTACACTATTCTAAATTATACCTCAGGTACCAGCTATACATGGTCTAGACAGAGCTTACGAATCACTGATATTTCTACGTGATTAAAAACATTTATCTATCGCCTTATTTGCATTTATCTAGGCAAGGCTACCACTATTTGTTCTATTGATAAACATATTAACCCTACGATTACCGATGGGATTCCATGGGTGTTTTTTAAACGCGTTTCACTAAAATATGTTTGCGCCAATTTCCTTGAGAGTGCATGAATTTGTTTGGTTACAGGTTCACTAAAAGGATATGAATCACATACACAATTAAACAAAATATCATTAATACTGCATTTATTCCCATAGATTACTGAAGACATTGAATTGTATAAAAAACGCATTCGGTCATTTGAGGGTTAATGACTCATCTAAAATACACACTAGCCACAAACCACAATTTTTAAATAGGAAGAATGTTTCCATTAAGTTGAATCCTAAATTCTGATTGATTAAGAACCAATCAAAGTTCAATTTAAACTGTATATAAATGGTATATGGAGCTTGAGATATGGAAGATATTTTTTCTCTGATTGATCCAAAACTAAAAAGCCATTTGGGATTGTAATAAAAGCTGTCTGAACGTAGTGGTAGATGTTTTAAGGTGGAGAAGTCTGAACTTCTTAAATAATGTATCAATATATTAACATCAAAAAGTTGTTTTAGGTTACATTATGCCCATTATAGTGGGATGCATCTTATGTGCCATACTGAGGCCAAAAAAGTGGTCGAAATCTTAGTGAAGTCTTTGCATTCTGGAGTTGTGTTATTTGTTAAGAAAGGAGAAAAATATACATCAAATTTGTTTTTGTTTATTTAAAATATATCACGTTATCTAATTCATATTTATCTTCAGAAAATAAAGTTGTGGTTATAGCATTGTAATTAAACATGCATAGTAATTGTAATTAGTAACATGTAATTAAACATGTTTGTAGCCTAAATGCTTAAAACGGCATATTTTTTGGGGCAGTAGAATGCTTTTGTTTGGTATTTC
>NW_013674075.1:27861-29331 GCF_000517525.1 Limulus polyphemus
GACTTTCAATATCTACGGATCTACATGTGCCGATGTTTCTGTTTATGAACGTTATATTTTAATATCTGTGCAAGAACTCAGATAACAGATGTTTCCGCATATAAAAGCTATCTTCAAGTTTTAGAAATATAAAAACAACCAGATATTCACGAAAGAAACGAGGCTGCAAAGAAGGTTCAAAGGCAATGGAGAAAAATCCATAACAAAAAGAATGCAGCAAGACGATTCTTCTGAAAGAGTAATGCTATTGATATTTTTTCAGTTATTACATTTCAAGATAATGACAGGTAAATTTTACATTCACTATTGTCAGAACAAGAAGTTTATATGGAAACACGTTTCGGCATTTTTACGTATCCCCTTCAGTCCAACTTAGCTGAAGAGGACACGTGAAAGTATCGAAACTTGTTTCCATATAAACATCTTGTTCCAACAATAGTGGATGTAAACTTTATTATATTTTATATTATTCTACACGTTATTGTGTATTTAAAAAACTAGAAACTTTAGACTTGGTAAGATATATTGAAACAGTATTATCTTTACATTTTGGTCCATAATAAATCTTATCGCAAAGCCTCACAGTTTGAAAAGAAGCTCCATTACATTTTCTGTTGCTTACTATAGGCTAAAGAGGTAACTTGAAAATCGTTAAATGCTATTGGACCATTACAAAATGCGCAAGTTTTAGTAATTGGCGTTTTGAATTATTGACGTAGCGTGCCTGGCAAGACTGATATCTATAACTTCAGATGACAAATGAGTACGGCATTTTTATTATCTTATCTTTGATCCTAAATATAGTTTTTAACTTCAAGTTATTTTCGAAAAATGATTTAAGTGTTGTTTCTTTAATTTGTACGAAGTTTTCAACGTTTCGGCAGTATTGTTTGTTTGTTTGTTTTTGAATTTCGCTACACGAGGGCTATCTGCGCTAGCCGTCCCTAATTTAGTAGTGTAAGACTAGAGGGAAGGCAGCTAGTCATCACCACCCACCGCCAACTCTTGGACTACTCTTTTACCAACGAATAGTGGGATTGATCGTCACACTATAACGCCCCCACGGCTGAAAGGTCGAGCACGTTTGGTGTGACGGGGATTCGAACCCGCAGACTGCGAATCGAGCGCCCTAACCACCTGGCCATGCCGGGCATTCGGCAGTATAAGACAAAGAATAGCTACTTGTTTATATTTCACAGTTTGCATGTTGACTTATTCTTTCTTGTTCATAAATTTTGTCAAAAAATATCCTTGATTTCTGAATCAACAAGTCAAACAGATATTTATATTTCAGTATTGCCAAACAATAGGTCAGCAGTAATTTAACGAATTTACAATACTAAAATCCAAGGTTCGATTCTTCGTGGTTGACAGAGCGCAGACAGCCTATTGTGTAGATTTGCGCTACAACAAACAAACGGTATTTGCCTGGATATCAAAAATAATTATTTATTATCATATTTAATAAAT
>NW_013674076.1:0-949 GCF_000517525.1 Limulus polyphemus
CAACACGTTACTTTAAGTGAAACAGGAAGATGACATGAATGACCAGTAACACGTCACTTTAAGTGAAACAGGAAGATGACATGAATGACCAGTAACACGTTACTTTAAGTGAAGCAGGAAGATGACATGAATGACTAGCAACACGTTACTTTAAGTGAAGTAGGAAGATTACATGAATGACCAGTAACACGTTACTTTAAGTGAAACAGGAAGATCACATGAATGACCAGCAACACGTTACTTTAAGTGAAGCAGGAAGATTTCCAGGGTGACACGTGTAAACTAATAAAGGTTACTTGGAAATATATATATAAATTCGTTTCGTCTTTATCCTAGTGTTGTTTTCTTTCAACATACTTAACTTGTTATACACAAAAGTTTAGAATCAGATGTGACCAAAAAAAAAAAATGTTGAATTAAAAAATAATATTTCGAAATCGTTAGAACTTCTCAAAAAAAGAAAAAAGATAACATTAAGACAGAATAAATTCATATATAGATCCAAAGATGATCTCTTAAAAACAGAGAATCAAGATAAGGTGACTTCTTAATAAGACAGAGTTAAGTCAAGTTAAGAAGAGAAAGGTGGTTTCTACTTATAATCTGTTGTTGTTTCGGTACAGGACTTCGACAGGGAAGTGTGGAGGAGTTCTTGGAGAGTTTAGCCCTAGCAAGAGGAGAGAAAAAACGAGTAGAAAAACTCAATAAGTTCAATATTGATCTCCAAGGTAAGACTCACTCGATTAAGTCCTTCAGCTAGAACTAAAATAACGGTTCTTTTCTTGTGTCTCGTCAGTGGATTATTTTTTTTTTGATCCAATAAAACGACAACTGAATGATTATTAATATTTTGTTTAGATGCTGTTGTAATTTGGATATAAAATGCCACACACACACACACACACACACACACACACACACACCCACAACCTCCCAGTGGCTCAGCATG
>NW_013674076.1:1440-3881 GCF_000517525.1 Limulus polyphemus
GATGCTGTTGTAATTTGGATATAAAATGCCACACACACACACACACACACACACACACACACACACACACAACCTCCCAGTGGCTCAGCATTAGTCTGAGGGCTTATAACACTAAAAATCGGGTTTCGATACCCACGTTGGGCACAGCACAGTAGCCCAATAAATAACATCAATTAAAAATAATGCGTACCTGATCTCTGTAGGCACTCGTCAGTGCCAGTTTTAATTATAATTATTAGTTACGTTCGTGTTATGCGTTTGTTTTATACTTTTTCATTTTTTTTGGGGGGGGGGGCTGTTCCTGTAATTTTTTTCTCACTTTAGAAAGTTGGTAAAAGGTTTATTGCATTCACAAGCGAATTATAAAAAAATAATTTTAATTTCTCAATAAATAAACCAAAATTAATATATTTATCACGAGATAACATACCACCCACCATTTATAACTAATAAAGCCCCTCCCATAACCATACTGCTCAACCTTCTCTAAAATGTTTAATTATACCTTCCCAGCAATCTTGAGTTAGTTGAACCAGTGTTGTAACAGTGGAAGGATGAATGCTAAGCCTCGAACTGCAGACACGCGTGAGACGAACCTATTGTATGGAGGGGGAGGGGCTCGACAGGTGTTATGATAACAACTTTATCACACTGCTGATTATAAAAGAACACAGAAACAAGAAGCCAACACGGTTTCTGTTTCTGTTGGTGAAAAGAGCAAAGAAATTAGGACTAGTCATGGTTTGTGTTTTTCTTTAAGTATCATTACTTTGCATAAGTGTAAGTAATATCCCCCCCAGTTTCATTACTTAGGGGCATTTTTAAAGGAAAATGCTTATTGTCTCCCCAATAATCCAAAACATTTTTCAAATCTGTAAATATTAAAAATTTCGTCGATGTTATTGTGCTAATTCGGTTTACTAATGAATCAGTTTTCATGTTTTGAAACCTAAAGATGTCAACTGGTCGATATCTCGCGCTGTTACTGTAGCAACTAACCAAACATTACGTGTGACGTCAATGTTTACAAAGATGGCTGCCGGAACTCTGGTGATCTTGTTTGCGTGTCAGGTGAGACATTTCAAGGTTTTAACATTCTTCCAACCCTAATCCTTCTATTGAATTCCTTTCAGCTCTATTTGTTGCTGTGGAGCACGAGCACGTAGAGCGTGCTCGGAGTATCTTGGAAACCACCGACGTTGACGTCAACAGGTAGGTGTGGCCAGTTTAAGTTGTTTGTCAAGAGTTAGGAATAGACAATATATATATATATATAGAGAGAGAGAGAGAGAGTTTTGTTTCTTCTCTCGGATTCTTATGGAAAATTAAAAAATTAAACCTACATAATCAGTATTCCACTAAATCTTATACGGAGAGCCTTTTCTATTTGAGATTTCTTAAACAGCCGTGTCCCATGAAATCTGAAGTTTGTCTACAGTCCCTAAATCACGAGTCAGTCTTTTTTTAACTGTAATTTATTAACATGTTAATATTATTTTACTTTTCGTTAACTGATTAAGCCACATCGGGCTCTACTGTGTCCACTGAGGGGAATCGAACTCCCCCAGATTCTAGCTTTGTATGCCCGTAAACTTGTATGTCAGGGTTTCAAACAATAAATCACACCGATCATTCCACATCTACTGGGGGGTATTATGTGTCCAAAAAAGGGGCCGTTGATGTGATATCAAAAAGTAGTAATAGTACTCGGAAATCCAAAGATATTTCTACTCGTGGTGGGCCCAGCACAGATAGCCAATTATGCAGCTTCAGGCTTAACAACAAACAAATCAAATTCGATGACGAGGAACCCACTTTGAGACTAATAATGGCTGGAGACGGCTTGAATGGGTAATGAAGAAAAACTTTAATACATTTGCTGTTATGTTAAACTTATATTAAAGTTTTTCTTCATTACCCATTCAAGCCGTCTCCAACCATTATTAACAAACAAATCAGCAAAGTAAATAAACAAATTTGACATTTTAAGTTTTGGTTTTGGTTTATAGATACGTATATCCTATTCGAACGGCATATGAATTAAGTTATGTTCACGATCCGAACGTTAGGCTTAACAATTAAATTTAGAGGTAGTTACTAAACAACGAAGACATGTCAAATACTGCAGCGACACCTGGTTTCAAAAATATATTGGTGTTCCTCAGCTTGGATCATTTGGATATTCTTCGTTATTACTGTTAACACCTTGCACTAAAAAGAAAAAAAAAGTGTCTCCTAAAAATCTTGTAACGAAAGTCTCTTCGGAATTAAAGGGTGTATTTTAATATAAAATCTTGGATTGTAGTCTCCTCAAAATTAGGGAACGCGACGACATATGAGATTTCGAAACAGCTAACGAGGAAAGCCTCTTTAGATTGGTTTTTGTTTTTTAATTATGCACAAAGCTACACAAGGGCTATCTGTGCTCTGCCCACCACGGG
>NW_013674076.1:4495-11159 GCF_000517525.1 Limulus polyphemus
TCTTGAGTTATTTTGAATTTCTTGTGTACGTGCAGTCCTAACGATGTGAGTAACGAGTCTTGAGTTCTAACGATGTCGGTAACGAGTCTTGAGTTATTTTGAATTTCTTGTGTACGTGCAGTCCTAACGATGTGAGTAACGAGTCTTGAGTTATTTTGAAATTCTTGTGCACGTGTGGTGCTAACGATGTGAGTAACGAGTCTTGAGTTATTTTGAGATTCTTGTGCACGTGTGGTGCTAACGATGTGAGTAACGAGTCTTGAGTTATTTTGAGATTCTTGTGCACGTGCGGTGCTAACGATGTGAGTAACGAGTCTTGAGTTATTTTGAGATTCTTGTGCACGTGCAGTCCTAATGATATGAGTAACGAGTCTTGAGTTATTTGGAAATTCTTGTGCACGTGCAGTCCTAACGATGTGAGTAACGAGTCTTGAGTTATTTTGACATTCTTGTGCACGTGCAGTCCTAATGATGTGAGTAAAGAGTCTTGAGTTATTTTGAGATTCTTGTGCACGTACGGTGCTAACGATGTGAGAAACGAGTCTTGAGTTCTGTTGAGCTCGTTGTGCACGTGCATTCATAAATTATGTTTCCATGCTTAAGTTAGAAACTGTCGAAATTGGTAACTAGTAAATAAACGTCTATATCGAGAACAGGTTTGATTTATGTTAGTTTTAATATAGCAGCATAATTTTAAAGCTATTAAGGTCCATAAAAGGAGGTCCAAAAATCTTGCAACCCCGATCTAATTTGTTGTATTTTAATATTTACAATCAAGTTTCAATACCCTTGTTTGAAGATTTTTTTTTCTTTAGTTTCTTGTATCAGTAGGATCTAAAGCACTCATTTGCCGCTTTCTTTTGTCTAGTTTCTTCAAAAGAAAGTCGAACCAGCCGATTGGTCAGTCTGGTTAACGAAGCGGAGAGATGCAGAGAGAACTTGACCACGTGTGTCCTCAACACGGCTGCCAGTGGTAGTCTGTCTACAGCTCTGTTGAAGGTGAAACTATGAAACTAAAGTTTGTCTATTTAAAATGTAATTCGTGTTGTGTATGTTTTAAACAAACTTCGTTTCTTCTGCTTCTTATATATGTATTTTTTCTGAAAGAATGCATTTTTAATTTTTACAAGAATTTCGAATAATTTCAATTTTTCTTTACCCTCTAATTAACATTTTTTATGCCGTTCGCTGCGTGCGGAGATCACATATTGCATCAAATTAGTAATCTCATGGTTCTCCTGTGACAACCCGCAGCACAAAGAACTGAGCAGAGAAACAAACATACTGGGTGAAATAACTTATTTTCTGTGTGATCTACATAGTCATTTCCAGGAGCAATAAGTGAAGTTATTTTTGTTTACATTCTTTTATGTAAAACGTGTCATATCACGAGCCACGTAACCAACGGGGGTCATTAGATCCACAACCAGTTTAGAAAAATACTTAATTTGTGGATAAATGGATCTTTACCTTTCTTTGAATCTATTTATAAATGTTTGTTGTTGTTGTTGTTGTTTCATTGAAAAACCAATCAAAGCACGTTACGTATTTATCATGTCCATTTCAGGAAAAGGAACGGCAGCTGACACTATGGCAACGGCGGCTCCGCCTCTTGAAGCGGATGCGAGATGGGTTTGAACGAATCAGTAGGTTGACATTTGTTTTGTAACTTTGTTTCTTAAGACTCGGTTGTTAAGTCTGCAAATTTCACATACCTTTGTTGTAAATGTACTATTTTATATCTGCAACGGTCGGTCAGACGTGGCTTAGTGGCTAGTTGGCCGGATTGTGAATCCGAGGAATTTTTGTTCACGACCCGTTGCTACAAAAAACGCACTCCACACTTTGTGGCTGTGTTTGCGTTATAAATGTGACGGTCAAATCTCACTATTAAATTAGAGTAGCGTAAGAGTTGACAGTGGGTTCTATTGACAAGCTGTCTTCCCTCTAGTGAGTCTAGTCTATCAGTTCTAAATTAGGGACGACTATTGACAAGCTGTCTTCCCTCTAGAGAGTCTAGTCTATCAGTTCCAAATTAGGGACGACTATTGACAAGCTGTCTTCCCTCTAGTGAGTATAGTCTATCAGTTCCAAATTAGGGACGACTAGTATAGATAAAACAACGTATAACTTTGTGCGAATGTTTCGAAATAAAAAAAACAAACAAAATGACCGAGATTTAAAAATCAATAAAAGTTATTAAATTCACAACATTTGACTGAACACAAATTTCTTCTGGTCGAAATCATTTTTTTTTTCAATAACTTATACGAGGTTATTAATTAGGCTTAACTGTTTGTTTTACTGAGAAACTTAATCCAGCTGCAAGTTTCCTAAAAGTGCCCCCCTCCAAAAAAAAAAAGGCATATTAACCCTTCAAGGTTTCATTTAAAATATTCAGGGCCTCCAGATCCTCCAAAGCACGTGCAGTTAGAAGTTGTAGGAACCAGAGCTCTTCGGATCAAAATCAGCGAGTCTGATACGACTAATGATGCCCACAGTGTTGTAACGAAATACAAAGGTGAGATTTACTACGTAGATAAACATGTGAAAACTAGTTAGATATGATAGATTTTTGTTGTTTTTGTTTTTAGATTTACTTTTCAAGATTATCTGATGCCATAATTATATTGTCTCCTCTTTGATTGGTTTTTTCAGAAACAAGCTCGGAAAACGAAATGTAATTCTCTTCGGCTTTATGTTAAAATCCGGGACTCGATCCTCCTTGATGGACAGGGTACAGATAGCCCGTTGGTAGCTTTGCACTAAAAAAACCAATAACAACAGCATGATCTGTTTTCAAGAAACTGATCAATAGTCTCCTTCGTATTTTAATATCATTTTGTTTGTAAGATCGCTCGACTTTGAGAGCCATTTTACGGTTGTCTTCAGTTTACTTATTAGGCCTTGTCGTCGTATCGTTTCAGTAAATCCTTTAGTCACCCTTTTTTTTTTAAACGGATTTTGCGTAAAAATAATTATCACAGAGGATCTTTCACGACCCCTGATAACAATATTCAATACAAATCTTGCTTTTGACCATTCCCGTGACCTTGTTACAATTCAGTTGAACCTCTATGATTTGCAAGTGAATATGGTAGTATAAAGTGATTCCTTTACGTTACAGAATATTTCGACGCTAGGTGGCTCATGGACATTGGAATGTGTATAAAGAGAAAGGGCAGAACAGTGAGTTGTGTTGCACAGAAGCCTCCTACATGGTAGGGGGAGTGCACTAAAGCGCATGCGTTGATTACCAGGGCTCTCACATAGAACACCGCTGATGGTAAAAGGTTTAGGCCCTCATTCTTGTTTTGCTACCATATATCGTAACATTCTTCCTGTATGAATATTAAAACATTACTTTTTTAATTATTTTAAATCTGGTTTATATAAATATATTGTCCCCTCAGATGTGTTGTTTTTATGACGAGGGGGGAGGGATTTACCTAAATCGAAGCTGAAGAACATTCTGGAAAACGTGGATTCATTCTCTCAGCACCTTACAATAGAGATACAGTCCTATAAAGACTGAGGGCAATCCTTGGGAATTTATTTAGAAATTTAGTAGAAACGCATATGACACCACATCACTAAGACGTCTTACACCCTGCGACTATTTTAAAAAAAGTATAACAGCAACATTATCATTTCACGTGTTTGTCAGTTAATTATATTGCTAGTGTACATCACGTGATCAAGAAAGGATCTAATCTCGAGGCCCACCATCTTGTTTCAGGTCCCATGGAGAAATTAATGACGTCATAACACCCGCCGTTGGTATAAATGTTCGCGTGTTTACACATTCTTGTATTCATAATATTCGAAAACAAATCCATTAATATTTGGTTCGTTAGTGTCTTACAAGGTGTTTTTAGGGAACGTCACGTAACACAGAAACAAACTTGTGCTCGTTTAAATCACTTTAACAACAGTTGTTGTTCGGGAAAAGTACTACGTTTGTCTTGAGCTTGTTATAAGTACTGTAGTCATGCTGATTGGTAGAGCTGTTATAAGTACTGTAGTCATGCTGATTGGTAGAGCTTGTTATAAGTACTGTAGTCATGCTGATTGGTAGAGCTTGTTATAAGTACTGTAGTCATGCTGATTGGTAGAGATTGTTATAAGTACTGTAGTCATGCTACTAACTCCAACACCCCTGAGTATTAATTTATTGTGCATACAAATTTATATCGATTTGACTCAAAACGTTAAGCCTATCTTGACTTGACTTAAAGCAATAAACCTATACTGACGATATAGCATGCATTGTTGATTGGTCATTTTAAAACATTGATAAATTTGCGGTTTAGTTTTACGGTAAAGAAACTTGAAATTCAGTAATGTCTTGAGATCCCGCTAGGAGACTGAAATCTTCATGACGGCTCCAATCAACTAGAGTTCAAGAAAAGGAGAAGGACGAGAAAATGTGTTGAGATTTGAATTTGTTTAGTTGTCGAAGTAAAAAAATAGCAACCAAAGCTAAAGATAAATAATTGGAATTCAAGTTTTGCCAGTTTAAACAACTCTTGGATTTATACTACTTCCCGAGAGGTCTTTTGTAAGATAAGGCTATCTCGACTGGACATAAAACTTTAAACCTATATTGATTTTACTCAAAGCTTCAATCCTATCTTGACTTGACTCAAAGCGTTAAACCTATTTCAAAATTACTCAAAACATTAAGCCTGACCTTCAGCGACTGGAGGTCACTATTCCCGATCTGACCCAGGGAAGACCCTACTATGTAAGAGTGGCCGCAGGAAATGCTAAAGGCTTCAGCTCCTTCCAAACAACCTCTCCACCTTTTGGTGTGCCCTCTAGTAAGTTCTGCCAATTTCCCTTATCAAGAGTCAACTTGTAAATACGATAAAATAAGTACCGAGTCTGCTATTGGTTCGTTGCTCCCATATGAGTGTCGTCAATTTTTTATTTATTTTTATAATTAACTCTTAAAGGTGGAGAGAACAGAAAGAAAACGCTCCCATAAAGTATAATACTATTAGAGCCTGTCGTGGCCTGGTGATTAAGGCACTCCACTCGTAATCTGCGGGTTGCGGGTTCGAATTTTGTCACCGAATATATTTGTCTTTTCAAACGTGGGGGATACCGACGGTCAATCCCACTTTTCGTTGGTAAAGAGTAGCCCAAGAGTTGGCGGTAGGTGGTGTTGACCTTTAGTCTATCACTTCTAATTTGGGGAAGGCTAGTGCAAATAGAACATGTAAGTTGTGTCTTGTTGTTTGTGGAAATATAGCTTAATAGGAATTAAAAATGCATGTTAATTGGATATCGCCTCTGAACAATAAGCTGAAATAAGATAGAACGAGTCTCATATAGAACTAGGAAAACTACCTCGATTGACTGAAAGGATAATCAACAAAGAAAATTCATTTTTATTTAGGTTGGAAAGATGTAGAAAAAAAAAGCACTCGAGGAATTGGAAAACTTAAAGAATTGGAGAACATTTTTCATCAAGTTATCAATTTTAGACCTGCTCACGCTGCAGAAATTAAAGGTTAGTTGTTAAATCTAATTTAATTAAAGATTAGTTGTTAAGCCTAATTTAATTAAATATTAGTTGTTAAGCCTAATTTAATTAAAGGTTAGTTGTTAAGCCTAATTTAATTAAAGGTTAGTTGTTAAACCTAATTTAATTAAAGATTAGTTGTTAAGCCTAATTTAATTAAAGGTTAGTTATTAAGCCTAATTTAATTAAAGGTTAGTTATTAAGCCTAGTTAATTAAGGTGAGTTGTTAAACCTAATTAATAAAAGATTAGTCGCCAAGCCTAATTTATAATATTATTGTGAGGATAAGAACTTGTTATGTTTATTTCATATTGAAAGTTAGATATTTTGAATTTATTTTCCTTCCAAATGTATTCATTTCATTACAAAAATTTTGATTAATCAACTTGATACACTTAATTTACATTTGGGAAGCCAGTCTCGTAACAGGGTAGTTAGAGTGTCATGGCGCCTATCGCAAATAAACGATATTTATTCATTCCATCATCACCCGATAATATATTGGTAATTAATCAAATGCACAACTGTATTTAAAACAGATTACGTAAAATTAGAATAGAAAAACATAAAAAAAACAAGTGCATTATAAATCTTTTATATAAAATATTTTCACTTGTAAAATTCGCTTCTACTTTCTAGGGTTAAGAAATCTAGCTTAAAACGTGTGCCGATCCAATTAAAATGAATAAAAAGAAGTCTAGCTTTGAAACAAAAGTCAAATTATAGGTTGCAATCGTCCACAACTGGCCTTTAAGACTAGAATTAAACATTTATTTCAGGAGTGTTGGACCAACCAATAGATACACCTTATCAGCAGAGACGTCAAGTAAGAAGGAGCATAAAGCATCTGTTCACGTCAGCCCCGAGATTTCAGAAAACTCTTAAAAGGTACCTATTAATTGGGCTTTTCTTTCTTTTCTTTTGAGTGGGGGGCATCACTTGTCTACATAATTAGTTAGGAATTATTTGATGAGTGAATATATATCCTTATTAAATGTAAGTAACATTCCTAGTGATGGTACCTGAAGAATTCCTCAACAATTTATTCAATTACCTTGACAACAGTGACAGGCCCGGCATGGCCAGGTGGTTAGGGTGCTCGACTCGCAATCTGAGGTGCGGGTTCGAATCCCC
>NW_013674076.1:12095-15766 GCF_000517525.1 Limulus polyphemus
ACGGCTAGCGCAGACAGCCCTCATGTAGCTTTGCGCGAAATTCAAAACAAACAACAATGACGTATATGCTTGTAATTCCTCCAACAATTTTATCATACGGTTACCTTAACATTTTCACAATAAGATAACATATGGCTTAAGATAAACTGATTAAAATAACATATACAGAGATTGAGCATGTTATATTTCAACGATTTTGGAGCCTCACCACGTCGTTACAGTCCATGTCGACATGTCCGGTCATACTCTATCTGACGACCGTACGTCTTGACGATGGCTCTAATGTGTAGTTTCCAATGCAAAAGGCTCTGTCGTAAGGTTGTCATGTTCAAAGCACACCTCTGTTCACCGCTTGCTTTCTATAAGCCATCTGCTGTACGAGGATAACGGTTTCCCAGCGCCTGTTTCAACATTCCAATTGTATGTCTTCGTATGGAATAGTATGAATACCTGTTTCATTCTCTAGCTACTTAAGGTATGCAATGGTTGAACGAATATGTCGTGGAAGCAGCTTGTATACACGTGACTTGTGTCACTTTTCCAGCCAGAAATCCTATTTGTTTATGCTATTACTGTTGCTTGGAGCAGATTGATGGTTTTTGCCACTGAACTTTGTCTTTGTGGATTCTAACCTGTTAAAGAACATCACACTTTGGAATACGACTTGTTGCAGGTCTTTTTCTGGATGATCCTGGTGCCTCATTGTGATCTATATTCCTTTGTTTTCCAATGCCACTAAGTACAAGCGATATCCCATCTTTGAAGTTCTAAATTTCCGATCTGAAGATATCTTTATGATCTGAGTTTGAATGCTGTGCATCAGAAACGGCTGTTCCATAGGTGATCAATTTTCAGTTGCATCATCCTTCCTACGAAACGTCAGAAAATGTCCAAATGTAGTTCTGTTACGTGACTTGCTGATTTTCAAATTCAAATTTATTTTAATATAACGTACTAGCCTTCTACATTCTTGTCGTTCCTCGAGTACAAAATCAGGTGAGTAATATTTTAAGGTCGAATGTTTCGTGCTTTTACACTTTTAAGAATATGTCGGTAAGTTCGTTAACAATACTTGTTTTATTGAACTACGAACATTTTTTACGGTTTGCTTCTTCTCTTCCCAGGGGAGTCCATCTGGCTTGTCTCTTCTACAACGAAGATAAGGTTCTTGTAACGACAGAGGAACTACTTCCTGTCGTGGAAGTGGACGAGGGTTACCCATCTTCTCTGCAGACAGACTTTTACTGGTTGATGAAGGTCAGTGTTAACCAAGTAATACAAGATACGATTCGTGTAATAACTTGAGTGACAGGTGGATGGACGTATAAAGATTTAACACGTCAGCGTGAGATTACAAATTGATCATGACTGTAACGAAAGCCTCCCCCCCCCAGTGGCACAGCGGTACGTCTGCGGACTTACAACGCTAGAATCCGGGTTTCGATACCCGTGGTGGGCAGAGCACAGATAGCCCATTGTGTAGCTTTGTGCTTAATTACAAACAAACTTAGTCTGACCATTGGACGTAGCATTATTTTGTGCATGTCATACTGTTTGTATAACCGACAGAAACTGTCGCATTCTCCTTAAAAAAAGCAGTCAAATTTTTTTGAAGTTTTGTCCAAAATCCTCAAAGTTCTTGTGAAACTATCGTGAAACGAAGGAGTTGACGAGCAATTTAAACGTTATCGCAACAAAGTAATTTTTTTATTTTTTATGTTCGTATGTAAGTGTATGTTTGCGTGGTTGAGACAAAAGACTGCGTGTCTCTTTGTTCGTGTACAGTTTCTCCATCATAACATGGCCTAATGATTCCCGTCTAAAGAAGGTTTCCTATATCACCACCAGGTTGCCTGTACATGGGAAGACATCAAAACACTACGACAAGACATGGAAAAGCCACAAAGTTCTTCTGTTCTGCACTTCCGGAGTAAATTGCTTCAAGCCATTGAACAAATGCAGGTAATTTCAGTAATAATAAAAACTGTAGGTGGCGTGACTAGAGTTATGTCAATTTGACAGCAACAAAAAGTTAATATTTCATATTCGAATTTGTTTCATAAAAATGATATTTTTTATAGGCCTGGTTATAGTTTATTTGATTGCTATAAACTTTTTCGACGGTGATAACAAAAATAAACCAGTTGTAAAAATTTATTTCCGATCTATTTTTATTAAGGTAAACAAAATAACCTATATCTCCAGGACGTATATTTATTAGCTCAGTATTCCGTTAGTACTGTTTCGTCATTTTATTTACCCAAATAGAAATGTCTCGTCATAAACTCCAGTTTGCGTTACACAAAATAAAAATAATCATTTCTGATTGAATGTGTGAATTTTGGAATTTTATAGCAACTATATATATGTGTGTGTGTGTGTGTGTGTGTAGATCAGACCAAAAATACAAGTAAAACGCATTGTTCTGTGATTTCACTCTTCCAAATAAAATAATTTATAAGTAAAGAAACCTTTAAAGGTTAGATATTTAAAGGTTATTGTAACATTAAAAAAAATCTGAACAACGTTCAAGCGCCATTTTAGTCATAGTATAAGTTAATACAAATAAGTTATACCTTAAATTTCGTGTAATTATAAGAGCCGGAACATTTTATCATAAACAAAATAAAATATGCTTCATTGAGAATCGTCCATTTTTTCTGAATTTTGCATGAGTATACATATAATAAACCTAACGTGAATTAAGCCTAATGATAGATCTAACGTGAGTTAAGCCTAACGATTGGTCTATAATGTATTAAACCTAATGATAGGTCTAAAGTGAGTTAAGTCTAATGATAGATCTAACGTGAGTTAAGCCTAACGATTGGTCTATAATGTATTAAACCTAATGATAGGTCTAAAGTGAGTTAAGTCTAATGAATATAAGTTTCGAATGGACAGCAACTGCCTGTTGTAGAAACCTACAAATGTCGAGGACGACGTTTGGAAAGTCTTCCGCCTTTCGTCTTCAGATCCAGGCGGAAGACTTTCGAAACATCGTCCTCTACATTTGTAAATTTCTACAACAGGCAGTTGCTATCCATTTAAAACTTAGATTCAATATGAATACTCTACCTAAACAACCTATCAAAGAGTTAAGCCTAATTATAGGCCTAGCGTGAAGTTACTAGATGAAGGAATGATAAATAAATTACTTAGATTTGCAGATTATATTAAGGCTGCTGATTTACAAAATGATTTAGATCATTTAGTAAGTTAGGCAAATCAATGGCAAGTGGGTTGTAATTATAATAACTTCAAGATAACGCATGTGGGTTATCATAATTTGAATTATAAGTATAATTTGGATGTGAATAACCTTAATAGTATCATGAAAGAAAGGGATCTTGGTGTGATAATTGATCAGTTTCTTAAGCCATCCAAGCAGTGTGTTGTTGCTAGTGGTAGGGCAAATAGGATTTTAGGTTGTATCTACAGATATGTTGAATACAAGTCTAAAGAGGCTAGAATTTCATTGTATAGGTCACTGGTTAGGCCATATTTGGAGTATTGCGATCATTCGTAGGCTCCTTACCTTAGGGAGGACATTGAATTGTTGGAAAGAGTTCAGAGAAGGGTTACTAGAATGGTGTCTGGGATGGAGGGGTTGTCATACGAGAGGCTGAAATCTCTCAAATTGTTTTCTCTTGAAAAAAGAAGAGTTACGG
>NW_013674076.1:16715-30463 GCF_000517525.1 Limulus polyphemus
TCTTGAAAAAAGAAGAGTTACGGGGGATCTTATTGAGGTGTTTAAGATTGTAAATGGAATTGATAGTGTTGATGCATCATCTTTTTTATATTTAACAGTGAGAATATTAGGACTAGAGGACACAAATATAAATGTTGGCAGTGTAGGAGTCATCTTCAGCTAAGACAGTTTTATTTTTCTAAAAGGGTGGTTGGCCTTTGGAATGGGTTACCTTCAGATGTTGTAGAGGCAGTAAATTTAAGTGAATTTAAGAAAAAGCTTGATAAGTATATGACTGATAAGGGCTGGCTTTAAGATTTTTCTAAAAATTTATTTATTAATAGTTTTAATTTAATTCAGAGGATGGAACTGCCGAGATAAACCAACACATTATGTTATTAATATGACATCATATGAATATGTCCATTAATCTTGTAATCCGTATATAAGATATGAATATATTAAGACCCGTAATCGAGCATAGTTTGAATTTTGTTTGTATGAGTACCTACGCTAATACGTACTTCTGTATTATATATGAAATTATTAGTTTTATCTCTGAACGAACACATTTCTCCTGCCTATACATAATGTTTAATAAACAGGTTATAGTCTAACATTTTTAAAAAAAATCGTGTAAACTGCAAATGTTTTTATTTTCGACACATTCATCTCAATTTGTATACTTGAGGTGGTCACTACTTAGGTGGCCTTTCGCACAATACCAGAACTCAGTATCTGGGCTAGACAATGAGAGGCTTATCTCAAACCATAACACCGGAACCGGGGGGGTGGGGGGGCACGTGCTCCCAACTTTTGGTCCTCTAACGAGCAATAATAGAACTGTTAGCTTTAAAATTGATTAAAACATTTATAAACATTCTAACACCGGAACCCGGGGGGGGGGGGGGGGGACACGTGCTCCCAACTTTTGGTCCTCTAACGAGTAATAATAGAACTGTTAACTTTAAAATTGATTAAAACATTTATAAACATTCGCTGTTGCAGCTGATTTTTTTTTTTTTCTGGTGAGTTACACTAAACGAGTTTTTCTCTCAGATGGCGCTAGGTGTTCAAGACCTTGGAAAGTTATATTATAAGCCGATCAAAGACAGTAAAAGAATTGTCGTCTTAAGTACAGTAAAGTACATCTCCGATCCCAAGAAAATCACTAGCTTGTCGGTGCGGTGGCTCCCCCTATCGAAGATCCTGAGAAAACATCCAACTGTGAATCCCAGTGACGGAGGAGAGACGCCACGTGTTAGCGAGTTGTTGTTATCATCAACACAGGTATTTGTAATTTAGTTTTAGTGCCATAAAATGACATACGAATTTATAAAAACCCTCAATTTGTTTCTTAACGGTAATATTGCAATGGTGTAATGAGTTGACGTGCCTGGCTGCGTATAGTAAGATCCAAAGTTCGAGACACTCTCAAAGCCCTTATGACGGCCAGTGCTGCTTTTTGGCTGCCCTTCCCCTGTTAAGTAGTTCAAATTTAAGGACGTTAATATCTGAACTCTAGAGTCTCTGGCCTGGTCGTTTATTTAATGTGTTGTATATGGTGCCGTTTAGTTGTAAAATACTTTTTTTAGATATGTTAATGATTAGCGTGTTTGACCGTGACTCTGAGGATCCGAAGCTCGCGTCCCGTTACCTCCAGAAACAAAAAAATAATAATAAAAATTGTGCTACGCAATTTAGGGCCATGTGTGCGTTATAGGGGTGACAGAAAGAACTCACTATTTGGTCTAACAAGAGTTGACGGGACGGCGATAAGTTTACGAAATTACAACGATCAAATGTAGGCTTCGATTCCTCACGGTGGATACAGCAAATAGCCCTCGTGTGGCTTTGCGCGAAATTCAACAAACAAACAAGCCACGTGTCTTTCATGTACGACACAGAAAGCTATTTTAAAAGATCATCCAATTAGTGATAATAAATAATAGTGATAGTAAATAACACTGACCATTACTAAAATTAGTAGCAGTTAGAATACTGGTGTATAGCATCACGTGATTTAACGGTCATTTCTTTCAGCATCTGATTAGCTATAGTGAAGAAAGTACAGCACCTCTATCACGTGGACTGTACGTGGGTTATGTAAAGCTCAAGAGTTCGGTTGATGTGATCAGGGTGTTAGCCCCACGAAGAGCTCCGAATGTACTTCCTTTCAGCCGTATTAGGGAGAATCCCCACGTGTCTAGGTGAGTTATAAAACACGCCGTAAGGTGGTTGATTTCGTCTTAATTATTTAAGTTTTAATTATTTCATTTATGCTTCTTTTTTTTTTTAAATCGCGTAAAATAAATAATTGTGTTTTTTTTTCCTTTCACATTCGTCTTAATTTACTCCATGTTGGAATCCAAACTCTAAATATCGCACAAACAAACAAACAAAGTTGACCCTGAAGACAATCATCAGAAGAGGAAGACGATGTTGAAGTGGTCAAGAAGAAGAGGAAGAGAAAAATTCTTTATGAAGTGACAGAATCTCTTCTGTTGGGGGGCACAGATAAATTTACTGAACAAGCTGATAAATACACAGTAATTAAAAATGGCTGACCTCAAGTCTAATGTAACCAGCAGACGATCGAAAGAAAAACTTGCTGAAATAAAAGAGCTGAAAACAAATAAAACTCAGGGGCTACAAACGTTTGACGACACCAGTTCAGTTCAAATAGTTGAGCTTAATACATTTCCTGCTTAATTATTCTTTTGAGTTTTGAAATTTCGCCGCCTATTGAAGCAAAATTCAACTAAATATATGATAGGATTTTTAATGATGACGTATTTTTCATTAATATTCCTCTTGTAGTGTTATGTGATCCAATAAATAACATATAAATACATGTCTACATGTAAATTTATCTTTAGTTTAGCCCTAAAAAGGTTTTAAATTTAGTTAGCTCGTAGTGCTAGGAACCCTGAATGGGCAAAGAAGCGGAATAATACTTTAATCCATAATACAGAGTCATGACCGATTCACAAGTCATTTCAGAATGTATAGCTACATTTTCTGATCAAAAATAAATAACGTAAAATGAATCTGTTGATAGGGAGGAGTGGGAATGGATAAAAGCTCTGAAATCACAAAGAAATTCTGCTGCGCCATCTACCGTTCAACTTAAATTTCAAAAGGCAATTTCGTCGGCAGTTAGGACTCTATTTTCCTCTTACGACATTCCGTTCGAAGAAATAGGCTTACACAGGTACGTGTAATATTTTTTCCCTACACTGTTTTTTTTTATAATTGCATTAATATAACTACTTATGTTTGTTCTCCTTTTATAGTACTTAAAAAAATTTTTGATTTAAGTTAATTTTTTTTTTCAAAATATTTTAATTTCTTTATCGCATTTGTCTACAGGCTATACGATATTGATGTTATCGAGTTCAGTCCCAACGTTTCTTTTATCTTGGTGCTGCCACCTGTTGAGAACATTTGTTCTGTGCCAGGTCAGTATGATGAGCTAACGTCTCGTATGGATTGTATGCCTCTACCCATCCAAGTGTTTGAAATGCGTAAGTCACTAAGTTTTAATAAACTTTAAGTTGATGTAGCTAATAGCATACATACACACATATATTTATATATTATAGGTGTCTCTTTAGTCTCCGAAGTATTTGTTAGTTAAACACGTAATGTGCATCCATAGCAACTGCATCCTTTTTTTTATAAACAGTCAGGAGTTTGAAGGGTCCTGTAAGAACAAAACGTACTTTTATTTTCTGTAAAATGGTTGATAAATATTTTATTTGATTACTCGAACTTTTTGAAATGTATCTTTACAGTGTGGACCTTCACTGTTCCTTATGTTTGCGGTGTGAATATTTACGGTTAGTTATGTTTACAGTGTGAATATTTACGGTTCCTTATGTTTACACTGTGAACCTTCACGGTTCCTTATGTTTACGGTGTGAATATTTACGGTTCCTTATGTTTACGGTGTGAACATTCACGGTTCCTTATGTTTACAGTGTGAACCTTCACGTATTCTTGTGTTGATAATGTGAATGTGCACGGTTCCTTATGTTTACAGTGTGAACATTCACGGTTCCTTATGTTTACGGTGTGAACCTTCACTGTTCCTTATGTTTACAGTGTGAACCTTCACGTATTCTTGTGTTGATAATGTGAACCTTCACGGTTCCTTATGTTTACAGTGTGAACCTTCACGGTTCCTTATGTTTACAGTGTGAACCTTCACGGTTCCTTATGTTTACAGTGTGAACCTTCACTGCTCCTTATGTTTACAGTGTGAACCTTCACGGTTCCTTATGTTTACAGTGTGAACCTTCACTGTTCCTTATGTTTACAGTGTGAACCCTTCACGTATTCTTGTGTTGATAATGTGAATGTGCACGGTTACTTATGTTTACAGTGTGAACCTTCACGTATTCTTGTGTTGATAATGTGAATGTGCACAGTTACTTATGTTTACAGTGTGAACGTCTACGATATGTGTAAAATGACTTCTCTTTCATCAACAGTAAATATGACAACTTACGAGAGTAACTTCATCGCCAACTACTCTCGACTCTCGTCAATCCTCGAAATGGACACGCTGATGGCACAGCACGCACAGAGAGAGGTAAGCCTAGTTTCGCTCTCTTATACTTGTACACATACCAATATTTACGTTCTTTTTTTATAACAGCTAAAGTTTCTCTGACTTAAGCGCGAAGGTTTAACGTGTTTGAAGATGGAAAAAAATTATAACCTGCTTTTGCAAGAGAATAAATGAAACCGATGTAATATTAGGTTTACGTACATGAATAGATGTATTAAATACTCATCAATACTTACATATGCTTGTTTGTATATATATTGCAAAAACTGGAAGGTGTGGCTAACGATTTCGCGCGCCCCACCTCTAGTATCAGACCCGGTATGTATTTCGCGCACCCCACCTCTAGTATCAGACCCGCTATGTATTTCGCGCGCCCCACCTCTAGTATCATACCCGGTATGTATTTCGCGCACCCCACCTCTAGTATCAGACCCGGTATGTATTTCGCGCACCCCACCTCTAGTATCAGACCCGGTAGGTATTTCGCGCGCCCCACCTCTAGTATCAGACCCGGTATGTATAGCAGTCGAAGAATGGGGAGTGAGAACGAAGTCCAAAAACTATAGTTACTGAGCCAGTACTAGAGAAGACAACGCTCATGTTTTAACTGCTTAACGCTTCCGTTTTGCTTATCCTAACTTTACATTGTTTCGCTAGATGGCGTTTGAATGAAGAACTGAGAGGTCCAATCTGTTATTGAATATCTGAATCTTGGTCTAATTCAATTGTGTGTAAAACTCTGAACACTGACAGGGTTCCTCGTTTTATCTTTTTTGCGTAAATCCAAATTTTTAGTGATTAAAAAAAAAAGATTTAGTTGGGATAAATTGTTTTTTTTTAAAAAGTTTTTGAAATACAAATGAAATTTGGATAACTGCCATTCTTTGGACAAAGTTTTTTGAAATCATTCCCGAGTATATTTTGATTATTTTAATGTTTTTATGATTTCATCTCGTTATCTAGATTGTATTGCAGTAGTCCCCCCTAACAGCAAAAAATATTTATTTTATAAACGCCTCGGATAAACACTACCGTGTGTATCTTCTAGCTAACCCTAACTAGTTGTCCTTTTCCAAGTAATCCCTACCAGTAAGAGGTATTGGTAAAAAGTATAAATCGGTGTTATGAAACCTTCGTGAATTATATAACCTGTTGATAAAGAAACTAACATTTATTGTTATTTATTATTAATTAATTATTTTACCGTTTCACTGGAACAAAAACATAGACAATACAACTTTGATACCACCACGAAAAAAAAAGGTATTACTTGCCAAAATTTACCAATATAAGTAATGAAAAATTAAAACGTTTTTTGTTTGTTTCTTATTATGTAGGAAATAATGGACCCTGTACTGGAAGAGTTGTTTATCTGTAAACCCGACAGTGAAAGACTTAACAGTAACGTGTTCATTGTTAAAAGGCTTAAGAGCATAGTTGTATCATGTACTTTTGTAACAGTAATGTGTTCGTTGTTAAAAGGCTTAAGAGCGTAGTTGTATTAGGCACTTTTGTAACAGTGATGTGTTCGTTGTTAAAAGGCTTAAGATCGTAGTTGTATCATGCACTTTTGATCTTCCAGGCCTTCTTCACGTATGAAGTTGTATCGGCCAAAGAAAGGTTGTGTCAGCTCCAAATGTTCCAGACCCAAATAGACAACATTTGGAAAGATGTCCGCTGGATCATGGATGTCCTCACGTTCGCAAGAGACAAGCAAGTTAATGGGGGAGTCCCTCTCAGCCATATTTATCTACATCGATGTGGTTCTCCATCCCCAAAACAGTCCCCCGTTAAACTGCCCCCAGGTTCCACTTACTCAACACGAAGTCCCCGAAATGAGGCGTTTTCGCTGCGCATGACGGCGTCATCTTCAAATTTTTCCATTTCAGGATCCAAGAAACCTGACACAAAGGGAATGAGACGGACTTACTCAGCATCCAAACTCTTGCATGGGTCAGATTCTGTTGATCTGGATGTAAATTTGAGTCAGTCGACAAGTCTTGGCCCTAAGGCCAGCAGTACTGAAACAGTTGGAGTTAGTTTCAGTCTTGGTTCCCAGGGTGATTTGACGTCATTGGCTTCTCATAAATCAAGGGTTGTACAGCAGAAGAAATATGTCAGTATCAAAGTAAAAATACTGTAGTCGAATAACAAGATTCAAGTTTATAAATATTTGTAAACAACATGAAATATACGACTTTTAAAAACCACCTGCATTCACCTCCCACCTCGAGGTGGGGTGGGGGCCCCTGGAAATGAATACTTACAAAAGTCGCTTTTGATCTGAAAGTTGTGTTTTCAATTGTCAATACAACCCAGAAAAACGTACTTAACCAAGGAGGAGTCTGTAACAACGTACTTAACCAAGGAGGAGTCTGTAACAACGTACTTAACCAAGAAGGAGTCTGTAACAACGTACTCAACCAAGGAGGAGTCTGTAACAACGTTTAAAACGACGTTCTGTTTCATAGACCAATTACCTGGAATTGTTACACAGAAAACCTAGCGAGATAAGGCACTTAATGAATGGAAGTTGTTACACAGAAAACCTAGCGAGATAAGGCACTTCATGAATGGAAGTTGTTTTGTATTGGATGGTAGACGAGTCCCTAACAATCACTTGTATTGGATGGTAGACGAGTCCCTATATTTTATATTGGATGGTGACAGTATACGTTGTTGTGCGATGTGGGTCAGAACGATGACTGTAGCAGATATGTAGCAGCAACTTCCATTCATGAAGTGCCTTATCTCGCTAGGTTTTCTGTGTAACAACTTTCATTCATGAAGTGCCTTATCTCACCATGTTTTCTGTGTAACAACTTCCATTCATGAAGCGCCTTATCTCGCTAGGTTTTCTGTGTAACAACTTCCATTCATGAAGTGCCTTATCTCGCTTGGTTTTCTGTGTAACAACTTCCATTCATGAAGCGCCTTATCTCGCTAGGTTTTCTGTGTAACAACTTCCATTCATGAAACGCCTTATCTCGCTAGGTTTTCTGTGTGCGTCCCTAACAATCACTTGTATTGGATGGTACACGCGTCCCTAACAATCACTTGTATTGGATGGTAGACGAGTCCCTAACAATCACGTGGAATATTACGCAAGCCAAATTTTATATTACATAAACATACAGATCGTAAAACTTTACACGATATTACAGAAGTAAGCCGTACATTACAGAAGTTAGTGGTGACAAAGAATGTTTACATGTAACAATATGATACACATATCAATACTGGGTCAACCACCAGGGGGTGTAATACAAGTGTCTTCACAGTTTTATTCAACACCAATTGTCTAAATGTCAGTAAACCAAGCAGAATTGATGACAGTTGTGTTCTAACTTACGTCCCTAGCAATCATTTTACATTGGATGATAGACGCGTCCCTAACAATCACTTGTATTGGATGATAGATGCGTCCCTAACAATCACTTGTATTGGATGATAGACGCGTCCCTAACAATCACTTGTATTGGATGATAGATGCGTCCCTAACAATCACTTGTATTGGATGATAGATGCGTCCCTAACAATCACTTGTACTGGATGGTAGACGCGTCCCTAACAATCACTTGTATTGGATGGTAGACGCGTCCCTAACAATCACTTGTATTGGATGGTAGACGCGTCCCTAACAATCACTTGTATTGGATGATAGATGCATCCCTAACAATCACTTGTATTGGATGGTACACGCGTCCCTAACAATCACTTGTATTGGATGATAGACACGTCCCTAACAATCACTTGTATTGGATGATAGATGCATCCCTTACAATCACTTGTATTGGATGATAGATGGTTAATAGTTAACAGGATATATAAATAACCACGATTAATAGTTAACAGGATATACAAATACCACACCTGAACCTCTAAACCACGGTTAATAGTTAACAGGATATACAAATACCACACCTGAACCTCTAAACCACTGTTAATAGTTAACAGGATATACAAATAACCACGGTTAATAGTTAACAGGATATACAAATAACCACGGTTAATAGTTAACAGGATATACAAATACCACACCTGAACCTCTAAACGACTGTTAATAGTTAACAGGATATACAAATAACCACGGTTAATAGTTAACAGGATATACAAATAACCACGGTTAATAGTTAACAGGATATACAAATAACTTTGGGCCGGGTGTGATTTACTAGTTAGCTTGCCAGACTGTGGATACGATGGTTTATGTTCTGCCGAAAATCTCGCTCTGCGTTATAAAAATGACAGTCAAATCCCACTATTCGAATTAGCGTAGGCCAAGAGTTGGTAATGTTATAATGTCAATCCTCCCCCCTAATCTATTAGTTTAAAATGAGGGACGACTAGCGCAGATAGTAAAAACAAACAACGTTATGATCTACTTATCAAATCTCTAATTATAACACAGAACATCATATCACCAACAACGCCATATGTCGGAATATGATGTAGGCCTATCATCTCCGCGTATCTGAACCAACCAAACTTGACGTTTCAAGTCCTACGTTTTAACAACATTTTTTACACACCGGCCTATCCGTTTCAGCAACTGAAACATACGTCCCAGAGTTAAAAATCACTAAGAATTATTTACAATGAAGTAAAATGTTTGTTGAAGCCTCAAATTGAAATAACTCAAAAAACGCCATTTTTTTATTGTTGGGTACGACTATCATAGCGGTTATGAGAGAACGTATAGACAACCAGCCGCGGTAGTTTTAATGCCATATGATTGAATTTTCCTTATTCTATCATTTTCACGCACAGCATTTAAGCTACGCTTTTTTGCAGGCATTATGTGTTAGACTGATAAATCCTGGTCTAGTTGAAAAAAAAATTTACGCGGTAATACGAACAAATTCACGTTGACATAACTTTATTTAATAAAAACCACACCTACGTAACTTTATTTACTAAAACTACACATGTGTACCTTTATTTAATAAAACCACACATGTGTACCTTTATTTAATAAAACTACACATGTGTACCTTTATTTAATAAAACTACACATGTGTACCTTTATTTAATAAACCACACCTGTGTAACTTTATTTAATAAAACCACACCTGTGTAACTTTATTTAATAAAACCACACCTGTGTAACTTTATTTAATAAAACTACACATGTGTACCTTTATTTAATAAAACTACACATGTGTACCTTTATTTAATAAAACCACACCTGTGTAACTTTATTTAATAAAACCACACCTATGTAACTTTATTTAATAAAACCACACCTATGTAACTTTATTTAATAAAACCACACCTGTGTAACTTTATTTAATAAAACCACACCTATGTAACTTTGTTTAATAAAACCACACCTATGTAACTTTGTTTAATAAAACCACACCTATGTAACTCTATTTAATAAAACCACACCTATGTCACTTTATTTAATAAAACCACACCTACGTAACTTTATTTAATAAAACCACACAAATGTAATCAAAGAATACCGTAATGGTATTCCTAATAGTGTTTACAAGTGAAGTATAATCGACCAAGGACAGAATATAGATAACAAATAACCGGTCAAATATTAGGACCTCAGATGTCCATTTTGAAAAACCGTACACGAGAAGCATCTTCCTAGTCCAATAACGTGAAAAAAATAATTGTCCCGAAATTTTCAAAAATACCTTTGTAATTTTCGTCACAAAATAATTTTCTTGGAATACGCAAAAAAAAGTGCGTATTTTAACACAAAATTACCGAAATATCCGATTGTGTTTATTTTTTACAAATGTGAATTTAATATGGAATAAAGAAAGATTTGTTTCTCATTTTCCGGGGGAGGTAGGTGCCCCCTCCCTTCCCTGCAAGGCCCGACATGTTCAGAGTTAGACCACTAGGTTTACCTCACATATACGTAAGAGCATTTTCATGCCGTACAGAGAAGGGAAATGAAAAATTTTATTGTTTTTTTTAAATCAATCAGGATAAGTAAAATAATGACGGGTTTTGCCGATTAATTTTTCTAGTTTATTGAGAAGCTCGTTTCATCTGTGGATAGACTGATTTAGCAACAACAACAACAACAACAAACGGAGCCAGTCAGATTTTATTGATAAAATATAAATAGATACTACAACATCTTCTGGGTAACTTATTTAAACATCTCCATCACAGTGTATACAAGTGAAAATAGTCAACGTATCACAGAATGCAAGTCATTCATAATTTAAAATATTTGTTATCACAATTCACCAAAAATATAAGATATCCAACATGTGGTAGCTGTGAAGCCACCTACATGGGCAAGACTTCCGTCTATTTACAAATATGGAGCACGTGGGAGTTTCTGACAGAACTGTACTTAACACACACACTGCTGTCAATTCTAATTTTATTTAAATAGCTTTTTTTTAACTTAATATTTTATAATTTTTCTAACACTATTTGCTCTAAAATTCTTCAATTTATTTTCACAGATACGCCGAATTTAGCAGAGTAATTTACCGCGTAACCGCTAGGGGGCTCTCAACACTAATAACCACATAATTGGAACATTAACCTAACATGCTATAAATCAACTAACGAGGACAAAAATAAGCATCTGAGCTTACAGAGACCGATAATTTATATTATTAAGAAATATACATTTATGTTCAGTAGTTCTAGGGGGCTCTGTGATCACACACCTCCAACAATAAATTATTTTTCCTCATTAACGTCAAGTCTACACGACTGTGTGTGTTTAGGGCTAACACAATATCGAACGTGTTATGTACACGAAACATACAACAAATTAGTAAACAATTAAAGAGGGGGGGATACAATATTCCTGTTAGAATACATAACACCGGTGATTAACACATTTAGGTCGATCACAACACCTCTCGGATTAACAACCGGTCCTACCCCATCTGGTCTGTTCTCTTTCGTAGGCCCACGTCACTTTAGCTGTACGATAACACAGGTTCTAACTAGTACATCTAAACAAAACTATTTATATTGCGTTTTCACTCAGCATCGTACAGTTTACTTGGTCTGTTCGGCACTTAACATAAAACCTCCTCACTTAAATGTGATAAAAAGTGTAAAATTACTGTTAAAAAACGTTCATAAATTAACTCGCGTACAAGACTAACCCAAGAAACAGGGGAGGTTAATTTTGAACGGGCACACGTGGGATAAAAATACCCGTTCGTTTGAAAATTACAATATCTAAGCCTAAAAATGTCGAAAAAGTTGTATGGTGTGGCTTGGCCAAGAACGTTTCTGTATTTCCTCTAAAGAATTTATTCGATCGTTCACTTGTTGGAATCATTGCCTTAAAATACGTGGTTATGCCACAGCTGTAAGTGTAGTTATGGTTTGAAGTCTTTCTTATCATGTTGGGTGGCTCGCACTAGTCGGGATGATTTTCCAACAAAATTATCTTTAACTCAAGTTATAATAACCCTCTAAAAGCAACTCACGAAGTTCACGTTTGTAACTTGCAAACACTTGTTTTTTATATTTGTGTTTAAAGCAGAGAGTGTGAAGTGGAGGGGCAGAGTTCTAAATCATTACAAAATAAAGATCTTTTAACAACAAATGTACACTTCACACGACATTTTGTCAGACTTTAAAATTATACTGTCTAGTAACAACCAAGTATCTAACCTTATCAAAATAAACAGATTCTTAGCTGAATAAAACAATTACAGCTTGTTCTGAGCAAATTTTACTTTAAGAAACACTCATCTGATTATATTATAGGATTTATTGTCACCAAAGGTAAAATTTAAAATATAATCTGTAGTGTAGAGGCCTAATACATTTTTTGATTCGCCACACCCTCCGATATGGACTAAAGTTTCACCTATTTAGGACTGAATAACCCAATAAAGTAAAGAAATACAGTTAGGCCTTTTATAATGATGATGTGACTACAGTATTTTTTGGGTTATTCACTCACGTCTAATGTTGACTGTAGTTTAGCCTATTCAAAGCTTGTATCACAAAGTAAAGAAATACAGTTAGGCCTTTTATAATGATGATGTGACTACAGTATATTCAAAGCTTGTATCACAAACACGCTAATGTTGACTGTAGTTTAGCATGTGGCAAATAAAGGAATGTATTAGGCCTCTACATCAAATATATTTTCAATTCTACCTTTGGTCAAAAGAAATCTATAATATAATCATTAAACAGTTGGTTCACTGTATAATATAATAAATTAGGCCCATACGCCATAATATTATTCACACAAATTAATTTAGGTTAATATATGGCAAGTCAAAAAAAGGCTTAAACACACCATAAATATCAAACAAACTCGATTTTAAATTACACTAAATACAGCATATTAATTAATTCTTTCAGACAAAATAACTGTTTAATTTCTCCTCCACACAATAAGTTATACATAAATAAAATAAATACTGGTAACTAAATGAAAGATCTGGCATTTTTACAAGAACTGTGTACAGAACTAAGCGGAACTTTGTTCTATAATAAAAACCTATATGTACGACTTAACGTACAAAATATGAATATTAGCAGTGATGATTGTTATCGAAACTAGTCGGCTGTAAGTTATAATAAATATTTTACATTTTGATTGTGCCAAAAAAAATGTTGGTTTTTGTTATTGTTTATTATTAAACACAAAGCTACACAAAGGGCTATCTGTGCTCTGCCCACCACGAGTGTCGAAACACAGTTTCTAGCAGACATACCACTGTGCCATCATTGGGGGTGTTGGTTTTTGTATTTTTTACTTTAAAAAAAACTGTCACAGACAAAAATTGCACCTAAAAACATGAACTCAACTTGGAAGATTCTTCACTTCATTAAAGGAATGTTTTCGTATTCGTTCGTGTTATTTAAAAAACATGAAGTGCAGATGGCTTGACTCCAGGTAGAAAACACGTGTTAATTAATATAATAAAACCTAAAACAAAACATATGAAAGATTACTACTGCTAGTTAAATATAACATAAAACTAAACTGTAACAAAAATATATGAAAACTCTGAACTAAAATAAATTCACAATATTAGCTCTTGGGTTCCAAGTATGCTAATCTTTGTTAAAACAATTGGACAGTCAGGCCAGCAGGTCATCAGACATGAAGAAACCCAAGGACAGTCAGGCCAGCAGGTCATCAGACACGAAGAAGCCCAAGGACAGCAGGTCATCAGACACAAAGAAGCCCAAGGACAGCCAGGACAGCAGGTCATCAGACATG